>NW_026653125.1:0-428 GCF_009828535.3 Hylobates moloch
ATATATTTATATATTTTGCAAATATATATGTAAATGGTATATTTTTACATTTGTATCATGCATCCCCTAAGCCAGTTTCTCACACAGATTTTTTTCTAGGACTTGCTACATTTAAAGAATAAAAGATAAATTTTAATAAACACAGCGATTTTGTGCAAATTATGCCCCTAAATGATCTTTTTCAATGTTGGAAATGACTTTTTCCAAATGTGAGGGGCAGATGGGTAGAGTTGACAGTTAGTGTTTTAAATAAGAGCAATCAACATTAATTGAACACCTACTAAATTAATACTTTTCGTATATTTCCATTTAATTCCCATAGCCACCCTGAAAGTCTAAATATTATCTATATTTCACAAACAAAAAAACCTGACATTCAGGGAGGTTAAGTAAATTACCCAAGATTACACAGTTAGAGAAGGATAATA
>NW_026653125.1:438-2180 GCF_009828535.3 Hylobates moloch
TTTATCCCAATACTGACCAACCAGAAAGGACACCTGATCTAGGTCCTGAGGCATCCTGATGCTTTATGTGTTAACACTTTAGTAGCTGCTAAATTGTTGGGAGGTTCCAAGAGATCTGGGTGAGGGGCTGTGGTGTCTGGACTGGCGAAAGTTACTTGACAGTGGAGCTCAAACAACTGAATATTTGCCAACATATAAGAAAAGATCAGTTTTTACAATATTTCAATAAGCAAAGCATAATTAGTTGAATGTCAGCTTTGTTCATAACTACTATGTTTATAAAGCTTTCCAAATTATAGGTCTTTAGTAAATAATTATTATATAATCAAGAATAGAATTGAAAATGAACACAAAATTTTTAAAAAGTATCTGATACATACACACGTGTGTACACATGCATGCACACATACATGGATACGGCTCTTTAACCAGCAAAAGCAGGAAAATTCTCATACGTGTGAAATTTTTACAATCTAGTTTTCTTTATATCACTTCCGATTAGTTAGCAGCTGTTCAGAAGTAATTGTATTTACACTGTTTAATTTATAGTTTAAGTCTTCCAATAGTAATATCAGTAAAAATTAGAGCTAGGCTCCCTTTTACAGGCTATTTTTTTCCAAAGCATAACGGGACAATTAATTTAACTCTAAGGCACTGCCCTGGGAAGAGCTAACATGATCACATCTTGTAAATATTTTTCAAAATTATGAAGCCTGTAAAATGGTTTGTATAGCCAGAAACATTAACCTAATTCATCCTCACTTAACAATGTATCCTGAGCTGCATTTAACTTCACCAAATACGTTCTAAATTCTTTCAAACCAACATGTTAATAGTCCATATCTGAATAGTAAAAATATGTATTGAAATATTGTGATGTCACAAAAGCTGCTAAAACCACCAACAACAAAAAAGATTAAACAAAGGAAAGGCCTGCCAAATCTAATTATTTAATTTTTCGTAAGTCTATTCCAATAACTTTAAGAGTTTGATTCACAGACCAGGGGCTTTGTGGTAGCTATAAACATTCCGAATTCAATGATGTTTCACAGTTTGTGGTTTCTTATGTGTTTCTTCTCATAAATAGTAGAACTCACTGCTTTCTATAGAACAGGAAACTGAAATTCACTATGTTTTATCAAAACTAATTATGCCAATTCTGAATGACTTGCTGCCTTTTACGAAAGACTAGTTAAAACTCTAAAATTAAGGAAAATATACCAACTACTAGGACTGTCAATGACAATTAAAATGAAAACTAAAATTTAAATTTCTTTAAATCAATTCACTTCTTATGGATTACCTAAAAAATAGTAAAATATGTTACTTTATTGAAATGTTTGGACTAGAGACATTATAGCTCAAATTTACCTGTCAGATGAGGACTTATTAATGGGGTTTGTAAATCTAAACATCTCAAAAACAAGGGGAATATTTCAGAAGATGCTAACGATTTTTGTTGTGTTGACATTTGAGGTTAAGCACACTAGAAGCAGGGATTGGGGATGGGCAGCTGTTTCTTCCTACATAAATTCTATTACAGTGGTAATAATTGGATCACTGTGGTTGGCACTCTGAAATTTCCCTTCTGCTTTTTAATAGCATAGGCATCCAGTATGCTCTCTGCACTTTCTCCTTTGCAGCAGCTATCACTTCTATACTAGATATAAACCCTTCCCTCAAACACTTTGTTGAGGTAAGCAGGGATGAGAGGCTAGTACATCCAAGGAGCAGTAGATACC
>NW_026653125.1:2190-6815 GCF_009828535.3 Hylobates moloch
CTAATAATGAAATTGCTGGGTTGAATGGTAGCTCAGTTTTAAGTTATTTAAAAAATCTCCAAAATGCTATCCAAAGTGGCTGAACTAATTTACATTCCCAACAACAGTGTATAAGCATTCCCTTTTCCCTTCAGCCTCTCCAACATCTGTTGTTATTTGACTTTTTAATAACAGCCATTCTGACTAGTGTGAGATGGTGATATGGTTTAGCTGTGTCCCCACCCAAAATCTCATCTTCAATTGTAATCCCCATAATCCCCATGTATCAAAGGTGGGACCAGGTGGAGATAACTGGATCACGAGGGTGGTTTTCCATGCTGTTCTCATGATAGTGAGTGAATTCTCATGAGATCTTATGGTTTTATAAGCATCTGGCATTTCCCCTGCTTGCTCCTCTCCCTCCTACCACCCTGTGAAGAGGTGCCTTCTGCCATGATTGTAAGCTTCCTGAGGCCTCCCAAGCCATGCAGAACTGTGAGTCAATTAAACTTATTTCCTTTATAAATTAACCAGTCTTGGGAAGTTCTTTATAGCAGTGGACTAATACAGACGGTATGCCATTTTGGTTTTGGTTTGCGTTTCTCTGATGATTAGTGATGATGAGCATTTTTTCATACGATTGTTGGACATTTGTATGTCTTCTTTTCAGAAGTGTTTATTCATGTCCTGTGCATATTTTTAACAGGCTTATTTCTTTTAATCTTGCTGATTTAAGTTCCTTATAGATTCTGGGTTTTAGACCTTTGTTGGATGAATAGATTGTGAATATTTTCTACCATTCTGTAGGATGTCTTTATTTTGTTGATAATTTACTTTGCTATGCAGATACTCTTTAATTAGATCCTTAATTAAATTTTTGATTTGTTGCAATTTACTTTTGGGTACTTAGTCATAATTTCCTTGCCAAGGCTGATGTTGAGAAAGGTGCTCAAGCTAAATCCAGGATTTTAATAGTTTGAGGTCCTACCTTTAAATTATTAATCAATCTTGAGTTAATTTTTGTATACAGTGAAAGATAGGGATCCAGTTTCATTCTTCTGCATATGGATAGACAGTTATCTCAGTACTATTTATTGAATAAGAAGTCCTTTTACTATTGCTTGTTTTTGTAGGGTTTTTTGAAGATCAGATGATCGTAGGTGTGTGGCTTTATTTCTGGGGTTTCTACTCTGTTCCATTGGTCTATGTGTCTGTTTTCGCATCAGTACTATGCTGTTTTGGTTACTGTACCCTTAGAGCGTGTTTCACATTTTCCCTTGCAGAGATCTTCTACCTCCTTGCTTAGCTGTCTTCCTGGATATTTTAACTTTTTGTGGCTATGGTAAATTGGAATGTGTTCTTGATTTGGGTCTCAGCTTGAACATTGCTGGTGGATAGAAATGCTACTGATGTTCATACATCTATTTGTTTATCCTAAAACTTTATTAAAGTTTTTTATAATTTCTTGGAGCCATTTGGCAGTCTATTTAGAGTTTTCTAGGTGTAGAACCATATTGTCTGCAAAAAGACATAGTTTAAGTTCTTCTTTTGTCATTTGGATGCCTTTTATTTCTTTCTTTTGCCTGATAGCTCTGTTTAGATCTTCCACTACTATGTTAAACAGGAGTGGTGAAATTTGGCATCCTTGGCTTTTTCTAGTACTCAAGGTGAATGCTTCCAGCTTTTGCTCATTCATTATGATGTTGGCTGTGGGTCTGTCATAGATGGATTTTATTATTTTTAGGTATGATCCTTTGATACCTAGTCTCTTGAAGGTGTTTCCCATGAAGAGATGCTGGATTTTATCAAAAGCTTTTTCTGCATCTATTAAGATGACCAAATGATTTTTGCTTTCAATTCTTATAATAAGTGAATAACATTTATTGATTTGTGTATGTTGAACCAGACTTACATGCCAGGAGTAATGCTTACTTGATCCTGGTGTATTGACTTTTTAATGTGGTTCTACATTTGGTTTGCTATTATTTTTTTGAGGACTTTTGTGTATACTTTCATCAGGGATATTGGCCTCAAGTTATCCTTTTTTGTTGTGTCTCTGCCAGATTTTGGCATCAGGTTAATGCTGGATTTATATAATGAGTTAGGGAGAGGCCCCCCCTCAATTTTTTGGAATAGTTTCAGTAGGATTGGTACTAGTTCTTTGTCTGATATAATTCGGCTGTGAATCTATCTGGTTCAGGGCTTTTTTGGTTGGTAGGGGTTTTTATTACTGATTCAATTTTGGAACATATTAGTCTGTTTAGGTCTTCATATTCTGGTTTTATCTTGGGAGGTTGTGTGTTTCCAGTAATTTATCAATTTCCTTTAGATTTTTAAATCTGTGTGCATAGAGTTGATCACAACAGTCTCTGAGGATCTTTTGTATTTCCGTGGGATCCACTGTAATGTCTTCATCGTTTCCAATTGTTCTTATTTGCACCTTCTTTTCTTTATTCCTGTGTTAATCTAGCTAGTGCACTTTCTATCTTGTTTATTTTTTTTAAGAGCCAACACTTGATTTTATTGATCCTTTGTATGGATTTATGTGTCTCAATATCATTTAGTTCTTCTCTAAGTTTATTTCTTTCTTTTATAATACTAGCTTTGGGGTTGGCCTGTTTTTTTTTTTCTAGTTTCACTGGGTACAAAGTTAAATTGTTAATTTGAGCTTTTTCTAACTTCCTTATGAAGGCTTTTAGTGCTGTAAACTTTCCTCTTAACGTCGCTTTAGCTGTATCCCAGAGATTTTTATAAGTTATGCCTCAAGTTTTATTAGTTTCAAATAATGTTTGATTTCTGGTTTAATTTTTAAGTTTACCCAGCAGTTATTCAGGCGCAAGTTATTTAATTTCCACGTATGTGTGTGGTTTTGAGAAATCTTCTTGATATTAATTTTTATTACTATTGCACTGTGATCTGACAATGTGCTGGGCATGAGTTTTGTTTTGTTTTTTAATGTATTGAGTCTTACTTTAATTACTGAACATGTGGTCAATCTTAAAATATGTTCTATGCACAGATGAAAAGAAAGTATTTTCTGTGATTGTTTGGTGGACCATTGTATAGCTTTCTATTAGGTCCAATTAGACAAGTGTGAAGTTTAAGTTCAGGACTTCTTTTTAAATTTTCTGACTTGATGATCTGTCTAATGCTGTCAGTGGGGTGTTGAAGTCTCCCACTGTTATTATGTGGCTGTCTATGTCTTTGGAACATCAAAAAGAACTTGTTTCATGAATCTCGATGCTCGAATATTGAATATATATATATATACATACATATAATAGTCAAGTTTTTTGTTGACTTGCACCCTTTATTATAATGTAATGCCTTTTTTGGTCCTAATTGTTGTTGGTTTAAACTCTATTTTATAATCTGATATAAGAATAAAGATTTGTACTCTTTTTTGTTTTGCAGGTAAATCCTTTTCCATCCTTTTTACTTTGAGCCTGTGGGTATTGTTACATGTGAGACGGGTCTCTTGAAGACAGCAGTCAGTTGGGTCTTGTCATTTAATCTAGCTTTCCACTCTGTATTTTCTAAGTGGGGTTTTTAGTCCAATTACATTTAGGGTCAGTACTGATATGTGAAATTTTGATACTATCATCATGTTGTTAGCTGGTAATTATGGAGCCTTGGTTGCACGGTTGTTTTATAATGTCTATGGGCTATGTGCTTAAGTGTGTTTTTGTGGAAGCAGGTGTCCTTTCAATTCTACGTTTAGCACTCCCTAAAGGACTTCTTGTCAGTCTCATCTAGTAGTAACAAATTCCCTCAGCATTTGATTATCTGAGAAAGATTTTATCTCTCCACTTATGAAGTTTGTTGGGTGGGACATAAAATTCTTGGTTGGAATTTCTTTTCATTAAGGATGCAGAAAATAGCCCACCACTACCACCAATTTCTTCTGGTTTGTAAGGTTTCTGCTGAAGGATCTATTGGTAGACAATCAGGTGTCCTTTCTATGTGCCCTGACCTTTCACTTTACCTGCCTTTAGGACTTTTTCTTTCACATTGACCTTGGTGAATCTGATGAACATGTGCCTTTGGGATAGTTGTCTTGTATAGTATCTAGCCAGGGTTCTCTGCATTTCTTTAACTTGCTTGTCAACCTCTCTAGCAAGATTAGGGAAATTTTCATGGACTATATCCTCAAATATATTTTCCATGTTGCTTACTTTCTCTCCTTCTCTCACGAAAGCCAATGAGTCATAAGCTTTGTCTCTTTATATAATCTAATTTTTATCAGAAATTATTCAAGAATTTATTCAAGAAATTATTTAAGAAATTCAAAAAGTTTTGTTCAATTTTTAAAATTCTTTTTTCTTTATTTTTGTCTGACTGAGTTGATTCAAAGAACATCTTTGAGCTATGAATTTCTTTCCTCAGCTTGGTCTATTCTGCCGTTAATACCTCCATTTGCATTATGAAATTCTTGTAGTAAATTTCTCAGTTCCAGACGTTCAGTTTGGTTTTTTTCTTAAAATGGTTATTTCACTTTTCAGCTCCTGGATCATTTTACTGGATTCCTTGCATTGGGTTTCAACTTTCTCCTGAATGTCATCAAGTTTCCTTGCCCTCCAGATTCTGAATTCTATTTCTGTAATTTCAGTCATTTCAGTCTGGTTAAGAACCATTCCTGGAGACCT
>NW_026653125.1:6825-12432 GCF_009828535.3 Hylobates moloch
GTATATGTGTTGTTGTATACTTTAAGTACTCAAGTAGTTTAAAACTCTGACTTAGCCTTAATTTTCAGCTCTCACAGTGTCTGTATCAGCCAGAGGTGAAAAATTAGGACTCTCTCAGGCATGTACACACTCTTGAACATCCGTGCAGCCTGCTTGTTTCTCAGGAATATACCAGAGATTCTAAAATCCCCTAAGGGAATCTTATATTCCAGATCTTCCTTTCAAGTTTTTAGCCAATCTCTTATTAGCTGCTATTGTTATTGCAGCCTCAGACAACTGCAATGTTAAACCATTGCTGCTAAATATTTTTGACAAATGCTCTAAGGATAGGACCTATCCATCAGAGCAAACTCTGAGACAAGTCAAATAATGATAATGCCTTCCTAGTGGGATGCTGCTAGCAAACTTGGAAAAAGGTCAAATAGTAATCCATACACTGTCTCTTCTTTTGACTGCAAAGCCGCTGGTTTTCATAGTTACTACGGTTGCAAGATTGCAGAGCTAAAGAGAGAGGGATAAGAATAATTCAAGTTAAAATGCCACAAACCATCCTGCTCTTTCCAGAATTCTGAGTTTTTCTTAAATATATACTTCTTAGATTATTTCAAGTCTTTAATTGCAAGATCACTGAAAAATTTGATTTTGACAATTTTTGCCAGTGTTTTCATTGCTTTTCTTTAAAAAAATGAATTTACAAACCTTCTTGCTTCACCTTTGTGGAAGTCCCACACCTCTTGTCTTCTTTATTATGTAATTATTTTCTACTACCTTGTTAATTTGATAAAATTCTATAGCATTTTACCTATATCTCATTTATGTTCTCTAGTTTTTAGTTTCTCTTTCATGTTAAAGAGGTCTCAACCTTCAGCAATCAAATGAAATGTATATTAAAAACCTTTTTAACAATACAAAGCATCATAAAAATAGTTACTAGCACCAATGAAAAATTGAACAAGGAAAACATTTAAAAGAATATGCAACAGATTATCAAAGTGGAGTGGTATAGCAAGGAGTTGAAAATGAAGGGCTGGAGCTAACATGTACATCTTGAATAAAAGTATGAATTTGGTATTTGTATTTAGATGACAGCCTGAAGCCAGGAAACTGCCAAGTGGGAGGTCATCCAGAAATACGGATGCTTTTGATACATGAAACTTGAAATCAGAAGGTTAGAGGAATAAAAGGACCAGATAAGTAATAATCAAAGTTTGATTATCACTTGATAATCCAATGTTAAGGAATTAATGTCAAAGAAACAAGAAATGTAGAATAATATAAAATAAAGGGTGAATAACATTAAGAAGGTAGGTCAACAGTGTCAAACTTCACATGTTACTGGCTTTGAGTTCACAGAGGTCCAGCAAAGGAAACAATGAAATGAAAGGCAACCTAAGGAATGGGCAAAATATTTGCAAATTACATAGGTGATATGAGGATAATAGCTAAAATGTATTAGTCTATTTTCATGCTGCTGATAAAGACACACCCAAGACTGGGTAATTTATAAAGAAAAAGATTTTTAATGGACACACAGCTCCATGTGGCTGGGGAGGCATTACTATCATGGTGGAAGGCAAAAGACATGTCTTACATGGTGGTAAGCCAGAGAGAACATGTGCAGGGGAACTTCCCTTTATAAAACCATCAGATCTCATGAGACTTATTCATTATCACGAGAACAGCATGGGAAAAACCCACCCACATGATTCAATTACCTCCCACCAGGTCCCCCCCCCATGACACATGGGAATTATGGGAGATACAATTCAAGATGAGATTTGGGTGGGGACACAGCCAAACCACATCATAAAATATAAGGAAAACACAACTCAACAGAAAGAAAAAAAGACATTAAAATCCAGATATCCCTATAAAAAAACGGGCAAAGGACTAGGTTTTGATTTTGAAGGTAAGAGATGGCACTGAATAATTTTAGTTGGACATGAAAAGATAAGAGTTTCATTTAGAATATTAATTCCATTTGCAATCTAGCAAAGAAAGAAGAGGAAAACCAAGGCACATATTTATCAGGGTTACAAAAAAAGCAAAGAGTAAACCCAGAGAATTTACAAACTTCTATAATCCCCTCTAAAATTGAATTCAGGCACCTATAAAGGGTAGATATTTGAAGCTTCTTTTGAGGATCCTATTGAGCAAAATAACTATTTGTAGGTAATTGTAGGAGTGAGTGGAAAATGTATTTAAAGATTGGTTTAAACAAACCAAGTGAGGATGGCAGACTATAATGCTTCATAAAAAATAAGGATATAGGCCAGGCACAGTGGCTCATGCCTGTAATCCCAGCACTTTGGGAGGCCGAGGTGGGTGGATAACTTGAGCCCAGGAGTTTGATACCAGCCTGGCCAACATGGTGAAACCCCATCTCTACAAAAAATATAAAAAGTAGCTGGGCGTGGTGGCACATGCCTATAATCCCAGCTACTTGGGAGGCTGAGACACAAGAAACACTTGAACCCAGGAGGTGGAGGTTGCAGTGAGCCGAGATCATACCACTGCCCTCCAACCTGAGCAACAGACAAAATAAATAAATAAATAAATAAATAAATAAATAAATAAATAAAACCTAAAACAAAAAATAAGTAAGTAAAAGGATGTAAACAATTATGCATTCCTTAATATTTCCACTATTGTTTATACTGGTAAATGATAGGCTACACTTGTGAAATTTTGTTTTGCTTACAGATTTCACATTAAAATTTTAAAAGATGTTTCTAAATATTTTTGAAAACACCTTTTATTATCACTTATATTTTTTTCAATGAAAAGCACATGACTCAGATAAGTAGATTTTAATGTGCTTTATAGTTATATAAATATAAGACTTATTTCATCCTAATTCAACTTTATAATTGAAATTATATTTAAAAGCTGTTGGACTAGTAATAGGTAGGATTGTAGACATCTTATGTGACATTGCTTCATCTGATTAAGTAAAACTAAATGTTTAAAAAATTGCTTGTAATTATTATATTTCATGTGATTCACTATATTCAGAAGAAAACACTTTCACACTAAAAATAAATTCTTACCTTAAATGTTAGGACAGTATTTGTGAAATGAGGCAATGTTATATGTTTTTGTGTCACATTCCCCACTTGGCATTCCACAGTGATGTGTTCCAAGGCCAAAGGTTTTTTTCCAACCCCTTTTATGTCAAAGATGTGCTCCATACCATCTACTTCATTTTGTAGAATAAGTTTACCCTATGAGAGACCAGACAAATTTCAGGTCTATAGGAGTCATAGTTAAATGTTAAACAACCTCTGCTATCTTATTAATCTTGTGTCTGGTTAATAAAATGAGCTTGTAGAGAAGTGTTAGCCATTGACTTTTTCAATACACAAATAAATGCTTCTACCGAACATAAAGACAAATTTCCGGTGAAAAGTCATTTATTTCTCATTACCCTCTCTAAATTACAGAGTGTATATAGGCATTCTCCTACACAGCAATTATATGCATGTCTACTTCCATGTAAAAGAAATATTGCCTTAAGAAAGTATTTTCTGATATACCAATTTCTTTAATGAATAGGAAGGAAAAGTAATTATCTTACTTTGTTCAGCATGTTGTATAAAATTAATTTGTATGCTAGTATTCACAGACAAAAATATTGTTATGTTCATGTTTATGCCTCAAATTAAAACACGTATTAAAGTTTTCAGTAAAAATAGTCAAATTCATGGAAAATATTAACTTTTCTGCTAAAAAGTTGTACAATCAATTAAAAGACTAATGCCATACATTAGTTTATTAACTAATGATACTATTAATTAATACTGGGGAAAATATCGATGAGTTCATACCTTAACAACACATTCAAAAATAGGCTCAAATGTGAGTGGATACTGGACAATTTCGTCTGGTCCAACATGTAATTCACCAGGTCCAGAAAACCACTCTCCTTTTATGCTAACTTGAAAAGCCCATTTATCATTTGTTTGATTGTCCTAAAGCATGAAAAAGGTACAGAAACATCAGAGGGATGATATTGATGAAATTGAATTACATATGAATTATTGGTAATTTTTATAACATTATATGTTGTATTTTTAATTGTATTTCCTAGGAATCACCATTGGAAAGTCATATTTGTTAAGAATAAAGATCAAAAATGTAAACATAACGCATAATGATGACTACATGTTCTTTCTGTGTCACATAAGAGCATTGCCTAATAGATCTATTGAAGGATTATTTAATATCTAAAGAAATTTCCCTTTGTCTCACTTACTAATTACCATTAAGATGATAAAATGGCCTTAGAGGACACACTTTACTCCTAATTCAAGGTAATAACAGTTATTCTAACTGGTAGATTGCTCACATAGCAAAGACTATCTATCTCATCAGAACAAAATTTTGTGCTTCAGATTGACTTTTGTCACGTCTTTAATAATTAGACAAACAAATAAACCAAAAAAGGCCAATTTATCCCTCTAAAAAGCCAAAGTTCTTTACAATTACCTTACCTTCTTTTACACTATATTGTCACTTTGACTAATAGGTAGCCAAGCTACAGCCAATCATTGTTCTCAGTGCCTATGAACCCATCTTAACCAAGTGTTAGATCACAACAGAATTTAGAGTAGAGTGATCTGAGAGTCCATAACTCTGCTTGTTGAAGCAAGAAGGAATTTAATGATACATTAAGGCCATTGGAGTTAATTGTTTTAAGCAAACAGCCAGCAGAAGTGATTGATGAGATGAGTAACATAATCACATTTACATTTAGGAAGAGATTCTGACATAAATATGAAGAAATAATTGACAGCAGATAAGACAGTCAGAAATTTGTAATAGTCCAAGATGAGAGGTCTGGAGGACTTTAACTGACACAGTGGCAATATGAATAAAGAAAGGTACCAAAAAAGTTGATACATACTATTGGAATATTCTGAGTAAGGGCTTCAAATGCTCGTGTTTCAAACTCAAATTCGGCCTCTGGTTGTTCTTCATTCACAATACCTTCAACATAATAGGCACGCACATCATACCTTGATTTCAATAAAATTGTACAAGGGTAGCGTCCAGGTTGGAGGGGAAGAAATTGCAAAGGAAGTGGAACAGATCCATCTGAAGCTATCAAAATAATTTTAAAACAGTTCATTTAAAATCATATAAAACCTAAAATTTATCATGGTAAGCAATATTTAATATTATTGTAATTAAATTGTACCGCATAACCTAGAATAGGTTTCACTGGGATAACACACTACCTCTAAATCTCCAGGGCTTACCATGCAAGCTTATTTATCAATTAGAGTATATATACTGCACTGGTCAGAGAACAGTCTGCTCCTCGAAGTCACTCAGGACCCCATACTGTGAAGGATACCACCATCTTGCAGTTGTACCATAAGAAACGTCTCTGCTCTTTGGCTGAGATGTCAGGAGAAAAGGAACAGCTAGAAGTTTGCTCAAGGACTTTTCAGTTTTCAGCTCAAAATTAATATACACATCACATTTAACTGGCCAGACCCAGCTATGTGACTCTACCTAATTGAAAGGGGGCTGAGATAGAAGGAAATACATGCAATATTAGATGGGCTTTACTGTCAGCCACATTTCTATGACTTAGAGGTG
>NW_026653125.1:12442-16169 GCF_009828535.3 Hylobates moloch
GTATAAGATATCATTTTGGGCACTAGTATCATCAGTCTTTCTGGATCACAGAATGAAAAATTCAGAGTTAGTTATAATAGTCTTTCTCCAATGCCCTTCTTTTGTGGCTGGTCACCAACTCTAGCAAACCTCATGATTTTTCCTACATGAGTTTATTATGTTTTAATCCTAATTAAAATGATATGAGTAGAGAAAGTAATTACTGTACTCCTTGACCAGTTCAAATTGCATTGCGATTGGTCTGTGTTCCCTGTCACCAGTTCCTCTCCTCTCGGTCCATCCTGACGATTGTTGCGTAAAGGCCTTTTATCCCCCATAATGCCCACAGGATAAATTCCTGATTTTTTATGCTGATATTCAATATCCCAGTATACGCCTATGTCTCTGTTTCCAATACGAAACTTCAACTGGGGAAACCTATTCACACAATTTCCTTAACGTATGTCAATTTTTCACACTCTACATTCCGTTCATGTTACTTCCTCTGAGCAAACACCTTTCTCTCTTACCACTACCAATGCAAATCCAATTCACCCTTCCAGATGCCAATTAAATTCTGTCTCTTCCACATTGTCTTTGATGTATCAGTCTGCATCACATTGATCTCTTCCTTCATCTGAATTCTATACTTCATTTTTTTCATAGACCATTATTAACAATTAAATAAGTAGAACATTATCTTTTAACAGGCAAATATCTTGATAATTTAATCAATTTATATATTCAAAGTCAGGAATCATTTATTTTACCATTTTATTGCCCCTAAGTAACAAACAAAAGGCTCATAAAATAGTAAGCATCCAATATATGTTTGATTATTGCTATTGAGGTCTTGATGTGAAAAGCCAAATGGAATTACAACTTGGAGGTCAACATACAATTAAAATGTATATTGCCATTATGACCCTACACTAACATTTATTTTAATACTAAAGTGAAAATTTATTTTTGCCACTAAATCAGAAGATAATAATATGACATCTATATTTAAATAAATATGCTCTTTTAGTTCATTCTTAGATTTTGAGTAATGATTATAATTCACTCAATGTTTATTTTTGGGGTTTCAGGCACTTGGACTGGAAGTACTTGCCTATTATGCACAGCTGGATGTATATAATTATACAAATTTTAAAATATCCAGTCGATTTCTGTGAAGTCATATTTCAATTTCCACATTTTAGCAATGTCTCATCAAAAGGTTGTTTCAATTTAAATTTCAAAAATATGAACAAAGCAATATTATAGATGAGTAAGCTACCAAAAGAAATTTATAAAATGTTTGTAGAATGTTTAATATAGAGGCACCCACCTGTATTTCCATGTCAAAGTCAATTTCATAAAGAGTATTTACAATAATCAGGCAATTGTGCAGATACTCTTCAGGACTTTTTGGTCGTGTGTACATATTTATAAAATGAGACTCAATCTGTAAAAAAAAAAAAACAAACCTTTCGGTAATGGAATAAAAAATTCTGTTTTTTAAGTGTTCTCTACAGTTAGGCAAAGAATCATTTAAATATTAATATTTGTCAGTAATAAATTATTGCAATCAAAATGCAAGAATAAACAAAAAGGTAGTGCTAGCCATGCAGATTCAGATGTTTGACTTGAATGTAAGACATTTGAAAGAATCTGTTTACAGAAAATATACTTCAAATTTTAATCACTAAGTTTCTACAAATAATATAAGATCATGATGCATAAAAATGACTCTTACCAAGAATGGGCAATAGGCTCCCAACTGTGTTGCAAAAACAAGACCATCTGAAAGGTCTTTGTCAAAATTTACTATCAGTCTCTCAGAAGGGATAACATCTGTTTCAAAAGAGAGGGAGAGTAAATACAACAATAGTTTTACTTTATTAAAAGATACCTATGGAAATTTGAGCAATAGTAAAAGAAAATTTTGCTTCTGCCTGGAAAACAAAAAGTATATTACATTGGAAATAAAAACAAATGTTAAGTCTCAGAAGATTAATACTATGAGAGTTATCTGTAAGGCTTTATAAGCAATTGCAAGCTTTCTTCTTTATTTCTATATGAGCTGCTTTGAAAAATACACTACAGTGTGGTAATGGAATAGAAACTCAATGTTTCAAAATTACCCATTCTGTTGAGTACCTTGAGGTTCAAACGTTTAATCAGTGATCATCAACATGGGTAAGGAGACTGAAAAGGCATGGAGTTACTTGTAACTTCAGAGTGCTAGTGCCAGTTTCTTTATTTCTTGCAGAAATTCATCCACATGGCAGGAAAGTATGTGAAAGGAATTCAAGATTTATGGCTTAAAGAAACCAAAATTGACCTATAAAAGGCAATACAGGATGGAGGAGTAGTAAAAGGAATTCTCAATTACAGACATGATTACTATGCTGAGTCTGGAACAAAAAGAGGAAGTATTTGAATTTTAAGTGAATATCTGAAATACTGACCTATATTGGGTGGAGGCTAATTTTAAACAGTGGAAATAATTGCTATGTTGAATGTGACATTTTCTTTTTCAGTAAGTTTCCAAATAGCCTAGATTCTTTATGGTGTGAGACAATTTCTTGTCTGAAAACAAGGGGCAAGTGGTGATCTTTATAAATTCCCTCAAATCTCTCTACTCCCATTTTCTGTGAAGAAGAAAAACCATGACATGATACACCCATGACATGTATATTAGCTTCAAAACCGGGATTGCTTTACACCTGGAATTGGAAGACTTAATTATGTCTTGAATCACAGATGTCCTGGACACTTCACAGACAATGTCCAGTACTTTTTCATCTGAGAAGCTATGACATTGAATATTTCTATAGGATTTCTATAGCATATCATCACAAAATCAGTCTAGCAAACACAGATCACTAAGGATTTTCAACTAATGCATAGCAAACAACCTCTGTACTTTTCAAAGTATTATTTCCTGATTGAAACTTATAAATAACATTTTTGATATAAGATTCAATGTAATCGAATTAATGATTTTAAATACACATTGCCAGTTGGCTAAATAATGATAATCTACATGTGCTTCTCTTTTTTGTCCAGCTTTGATGTATAATTGGCAAATAAAGAGTATATGTATACAGAACACAAATTGTGTTTTGATATAAGTATACCTTGTGTAGTGATTCCCAAAATCAAGCTAATTAACACATTCATCACTTCACATAGTCACTATTTTGTGTATATGTATGTGCTGAGAACCTAAGATGTACTCTCTTAGCTAAGTAAAATGTGCTTCTCTGAATGTATATTTGCCACCCATAGCTATCAATAAAAGCAAAATATTTCACTTTTGTAGTTAATATTTATTTTTCTATGGACTGGAAGCAATGATAACTTTTGATCTGAAAAAGGTAATTTACTAGCCTTTTACATTGATAGAGAATCAGTCAGTTAGCAGTGGACATAGACTGTATCCACCAGATAGCACATCCTTGTCTTGTACAGACATTAGAGGAGGGACAGAAATTGTCTTGAAGGAGCTTAACATCTTGTTGCAGGAAAATCACATTCATAACAGGAAAACAACGAATTAAAAAAAATCCTCCAATCAGAAGTCAATGAATACATAACAATACAGCAACAACTAATTGTTATCCTGTTATTTCCAACTCCACCAATCACAACTCAGGACCACAGAATTCATTATGACACCCGCCCCACCTTATTTTGTCAACAGTGAAAAATCTCAATCTCATTATCTACAATATTTTTATGTATTGGTTAAACCCTA
>NW_026653126.1:0-16162 GCF_009828535.3 Hylobates moloch
CTGCCCCTTTGAGAGGTGGCAGGAGCCGAAGGAAAAGTCCAGGTTCACATCCTTTTCTCTATGTCTGACCTTTCCCAAATCAGTCAGCATTCAGGCTCTTTTCCGTCAGACCCCACCCAAATATATACAAGAACTCCAATACTTAGCACGGTCCTATAATCCCACTTGGAATGACTTAAATGTCATCTTCACTTTGGACCCTAGCTCAATCTTATGTTGATGACTGCTGGCGCCTTGAAGTACCCCGTGAAGGCCCCAAAGGACCTACCAGGCAGGGGCCCAAGGCATAGCCAGGCAGGACTACATGATCTCTTGTTTAGTTCAGGGGCTTCAGAAAGCTGCATATAAAGCCGTGAATTATGACAAACTAAAGGAGACCACTGAGAACAAAGGTGAAAATCCAGCTCAGTTTATGGCCCATCTAGCTGCCACCCTCAGGGGATATACAGCACTAAACCCTGAAGGGCCAGAAGGCCACCTTATTCTTAACATGCATTTTATTACCCAGTCAGCTCCTAACATTAGAAAGCAACTTCAAAAATTAGAGTCTGGCCCTCAAACCCTACAACAGGAATTAATCAACCCTGCCTTCAAGGTGTTGAATAATAGGGAAGAGGCTGCCAGGCGGCAGCGCGCATTTCGGAATTACAAATGCTTGCCTCCACCGTAAAACAAACCCCAGCAGCACCCGCCTACCTGCAAAAACTTCAAGGCGTACAAACCGCAGCGTTGAACTGCCCCTCCGGGACCTTGCTTCAAATGTCAAAAACCTGGCCACTGGGCCAAGGAATGCCCACGGTCTGGGATTCCTTCTAAGCCATGCCCCTGTGTGGGTCCTCACTGGAAGTCAGACTGTCTGACTCTCATCACCAATCCTGGAGCTCCCGGAGCTCAAACCTGAAATGACCGACTCCTTCCCAGATCTCCTCGGCTTGGCGGCTGAAGACTGACGTGGCCCGAACATCTCGGAGGCCCCCTGGACCATCACAGATGCCGAGCTTCGGGTAACTCTTACAGTGGAGGGTTAAGTCCATCCCCTTCTTAATCGATACCGGGGCTACCCACTCCACATTACCTTCTTTTCAAGGGCCTGTTTCCCTTGCCCCCATAACTGTTGTGCGTACTGACGGCCAAGCTTCTAAACCCCTTAAAACTCCCCAACTCTGCTGCCAAATCAGGCAACACTCCTTTATGCGCTCCTTCCTAGTTATCCCCACCTGCCCAGTCCCCCTATTAGACCAAGATATTTTAACTAAATTATCCTCCTCCCTGACTATTCCTGGACTACAGCCACATCTCAGAGCTGCCCTTTTATCCAATCCCAAACCTCCCTCGCAACCTCTCCTTTCATCTCCCCACCTTAACCCTAAAGTATGGGATACCTCCACTCCTTTGCTTGCAACTGATCATTCACCCCTTACCATCCCATTGAAACATGGCCACCCTTATCCTGCTCAATGCCAATACCCCATCCCACAACAGGCTTTAAGGGGCCTAAAGCCTGTTATTACCTGTCTACTACAGCATGGCCTCTTAGTCCCTACCCCAACTCCCCTTACAACTCTCCCATCCTACCTATTCAAAAACCAGATAAATCCTACAGGCTAGTCCAAGACCTTCGTTTCATCAATCAGACTGTCCTCCCCATTCATCCTGTCGTGCCTAACCCTTATACTCTCCTATCCTCAATACCCCCTTCCACAACTCATTATTCTGTTATTGACCTCAAAGATGCCTTCTTTACCATCCCCTTACATCCCTCTTTCCAGCCCCTTTTTCCCTTTACTTGGACTGACCCTGACACCCACCAGTCCCAACAACTCACCCGGACCGTCCTGCCCTAAGGTTTCAGAGACAGCCCACACTACTTTAGCCAGGCCCTCTCCCATGACCTGCTTTCTTTTCGTCCACTTGTTTCCCATCTCATTCAATATGTGGATGACCTTCTTCTTTGCAGCCCCTCTTACCAATCTTCCCAGCAAGACACTATACTGCTTCTTCAACACCTCTACGCCAAGGGGTACAGAGTATCCCCCTCCAAAGCTCAAATTTCTACTTATCTTGGTATAATCCTCCACCAACATAGGTGTGCACTTCCAGCAGACCGTATTCAGCTAATCTCCCAAATTCCAGTCCCTACCACCAAACAACTACTCCTCTCCTTCTTAGGCGCTGTTGGATACTTCTGCCTTTGGATACCAGGTTTTGCCATCCTAACCAAACCACTCTATAAACTCACAAAAGGAAACTTAGCTGAACCCACAGATCCTAAATCCTTCCCTCGCCCCTCCTTTTACTCTAAAAAAGGCCCTGGAGACAACCCCTACTCGAGCGCTTCCCGACTCCTCCCAACCCTCCTTCCTCCACACAGCAAAAACGCAGGGCTGCGCTGTAGGAATTCTTACTCAGGAACCAGGCCTGTGACCAGTAGCCTTTCTATTCAAACAGCTTAATCTTACAGTCCTGGGCTGGCCATCATGCCTGCATGCCACAGCAGCCACAGCCCTTATACTCTTAGAGTTTCTCAAAATCACAGGCTATGCCCCACTCACCTTTTTATAGCTCTCACAACCTCCAAGACTTAGTTTCCTCTTCACACATAAAACACATACTCTCGGCTCCCCGCCTCCTCCAGCTCTATTCACTCTTTGTTGAAAATCCCATGGGGACCATTGCCTTTGGACAGGACTTCAACCCGGCCTCTCACTTACTACCCACTACAAATCCTAATCCACACGACTGTATTTCCTTAATCCACATAGCCTCCTCTCCTTTTCCCCATATTTCCCTTTTTCCTGTCCCTGACCCAGACCACACTTGGTTTACTGATGGCAGTTCTTCAAAAACCAGTTGATTAACACCAGGAAAAGCAGGATAGGCCATTGTGTCTCACTCATCTATCATTGAAACTGCTGCACTCTCCCCATTTACAATCTCTCAACAAGCTGAATTAATAGCACTAACTCGCCGGGCGCGGTGGCTCACGCTTGTAATCCCAGCACTTTGGGAGGCCGAGGCGGGCGGATCACGAAGTCAGGAGATCGAGACCACGGTGAAACCCCATCTCTACTAAAAATACAAAAAAATTAGCCGGGCGTGGTGGCGGGCGCCTGTAGTCCCAGCTACTTGGAGAGGCTGAGGCAGGAGAATGGTGTGAACCCGGGAGGCGGAGCTTGCAGTGAGCCGAGATTGCGCCACTGCACTCCAGCCTGGGTGACAGAGCGAGACTCCGTCTCAAAAAAAAACCAGTTGCCTTGAGTGGGAAGTGACAGGCGCCCGCCACCACGCCTGGCTAATTTTTTGTATTCTTAGTAGAGACGGGGTTTCACCGTGGTCTCGATCTCCTGACCTCGTGATCCGCCCGCCTCGGCCTCCCAAAGTGCTGGGATTACAAGCGTGAGCCACCGCGCCCGGCCGGCAACTGGTTTTTAGATCATGGAAAGCTCCTTCTCCCTGCCTCTCAAGCTTACTCTATCCTCTCCTCCTTTCGTGACCACTTCCATGTAGGATATAAACCTTTAACCCGCCTTTTAGAACCTCTCATTTCTTTTCCAGCCTGGAAATCCATCCTTAAAACAATCACCTCTCAATGGGCTATATGCCACTCTACTACCCCATCAAGGCTTTCTCAAACCTCGTCCTTTCCTTGTCGTGCATCAAGCACGACAATTTATCCCTGCTCATGATTGGCAAACTGACTCTACTCATATGCCCCGTGTCTGGAAACTCAAATACCTCCTGGTTTGGGTCGACACCTTCACCAGATGGGTTGAGGCTTTTCCCACGGGGTCTGAAAAGGCCACTGCAGTTATTTCCTTCTTCTAACAGACAAAATCCCCCGGTTGGGTCTCCCTACTTCCATACAGTCTGATAACGGGCTGGTCTTCATCAGCCAAATCACTCAAGCAGTTTCCCAAGCCCTCGGTATTCAATGGAATCTTCATGCCCCATATCACCCTCAGTCCTCTGGAAAAGGAGAAAAGGCCAGCGGCCTTTTAAAAACACACCTTACTAAACTTACCCTCCAGCTTAAAAAAGACTGGACCACTCTCCTACCCCTTGCACTCCTCAGAGTTCGAGCCACACCCTGGGAACCCACCGGGTACAGTCCATTTGAACTCTTATATGGCCGCACCTTTCTGCTGGGGCCCAACCTTATTTCAGACACCACCCCTCTTGGTGATTATCTTCCAGTCCTTCAACAGGCTAGATAGGAAATCCACTAAGCTGCCAATTTCCTTTTACCTACTCCAGATACCCAGCCATATAAAGACACCCTAGCTGGACGGTCAGTTCTCGTTAAGAACCTAACCGCTCAAACTCTACAACCTCGGTGGACAGGACCTTACCTGGTCATCTACAGTACCCCAACCACGGTCCGTCTGCAGAATCCTCCCCACTGGGTTCATCGCTCCAGGATAAAACTGTGCCCATCAGACGACCAGCCTAGCTCCTCTGCCTCCTCCTGAAGTCGCAAGTACTCTCCCCCACTTCCCTTAAACTTACCCACATTCCTGAAAAAGAACAATAACCCTGTATACCTTTTATTTACAGTAGGCCTTTACACAGTCACCCCAGTATTTAAACTCTGTCTACTTATGTCCCTACTAACCATTTTCACGTACTCCTAAATGCCCTGCTTTTGTCTATACTACCAGTTCACGCTTTTCCTCCAGACTACTGTAGCTGATATCTCGTGGTGTCACCCTCAAGCTGCCACCCTTAACTCTCTCAGAATGGACAGATGACCTTCTGTGGCAAGGTACTCTCCAATTCTTCCATCCTGATGAAGTTCTTTTCTTTTATACTTACTCTTTGTCTCACTCCCATTCCCCTGCCACCCTCTACCCCTCCCTAGTTATCTCCAGCAAACCATCACCCTCACCCACTCCCTCCTCACCATCTCCAATCCTTCCTTAGCCAGAGATTGTTGGCTATGCATTTCCTTCTCTTCCTCCTGCTACACAGCTGTCCCTGCCCTGCCAGCTGACTCAGCAACCTTCCCCGTCTCCCTATACCTCCGAACCTCTTTCAATGATCCCCCACCTTTACCCTGCCAAACAAATTCTTTACTTCCTAGAAAAATACAGCAAAAACTCCCCTGATATCTAATACCAACAAGCTGCTGATCTCCTCCGTACCTACCTACGAAAACAAATCCTTTACCTCAGCAAGCAGTCACAGAAAGCTTTCATCAGATTACAATCGACAACCCCATAAAATGTGCCTTTTCTAGTTTTCTAATACCTGCCAAGAAAATAATTCCCTACCAATCAAAAACCAAGCAAACAACCCCTGTTTGCATTAGACTAGAAGAAAGTGGGAGGCTCTGATATGAGCTTATTTCTTCAAACTTGCCATCAAGAATGGAAGTCAGGATACTTGGTTTATATTATTATTATTATTATTATTATTATTATTATTATTATTTTTGAGATGGTCTCACTCTGTCATCCAGGCTGAATTGCAGTGGTGTGAACACGGCTCATTACAGCCTCAACCTCCTAGGATCAAGGGATCCTCCCGCCTCCGCCACCTGTGTAGCTGGGACTACAGGTTCACGCTAGTGCCAGGTTTATTTTTATTTTTGGTAAACACGGGGTCTCGCTACGTTGCCCAGGCTAGTCTCATATGCCTAGGCTCAAGCAATCCTCCCTTCTTGGCCTCCCAAAGTGTTAGGATTACAGGCATGAGCCACTAAACCTGGCCAATTTCTAATTTTAGGGTTAGAACTAAAGATTTGAAAGATCACTTCCAGCTGTAGGATTCCTGGACACTACTTCTCCTTATCTGTTTCCAAGACAAATAATGTAATCACCAAACTGGCTTAGGGATAACGTAAGGTGCGCCCTTACATTAAAAAATCACAAAAGTAAAAAACTTAACTGTTAAAGTAAAAAAACACAAAAAGATCCACAAATGGAAACAAGGATGGAAGACGGAAGATACTTCCCTTGCTCTACTTTCCCCACACTGTGTCATTTTCTAAGCCAAAATGCTATTTCCAGCAATAAATTCATTTGAACAATTTTATTTATTTATTTATTTTTGAGACAGAGTCTTGCTCTGTTGCCCAGGCTGGAGTGCAGTGGCGTGATCTTGGCTCATTGCAACCTCTGCCTCCCAGGTTGAAGCAATTCTCCCACCTCAGCCTCCCACGTAGCTGGGATTACAGGTACCCACCACCACGCCCAGCTAATTTTTGTATTTTTAGTAGAGACGAGGTTTCGGCATGTTGGCCAGGCTGCTTTTGAACTCCTGACCTCAGGTGATCTGCCCGCCTCGGCCTTTGAAAGTGCTGGGATTACAGGCATGAGCCACCATGCCCGGCCTGAACAATTATTTAATAACATTTTCAGGAGCAAAGAATATACACTTAATAAAAACAACCATAAAACAACAGACTTCTTTGATGACTCCCAGGGAATTCACTGTACTTGAAATCCTACACTCATCGACTATTTAGTTGGCCTGTTCCCAGATTATCCATACACAAGGAAATCAATGATCCTTCACCTTCATTCTAGAAAGAAAAAAAACGACACTGTTTATCCCCCCTCCCTCCACCCCAGGCAATCTGCTCTCCACTTTCTTCCTAGAGCTGTTTCTCAGCCCCCTGCGTGGCTAGTCACGGCAGGGGTTCCGTTCTCATCAATGGACTCTGGGCAGAAGTATGAGGCCATCTCCCCTGCATGAAGAGTACTGCTGCTCTGCACTCGTTCCTCACACTGCAATCCCCACACATGCACACGAGGATGAGCCCACCATGCCCGGCTAATTTTATTATTTTTTTGTAGAGACAGGGTCTCCCTATATTGCCCATGCTGGTCTCAAATTCTGGGCTCAAGCAATCCTCCCACCTCAGCCTCCCCAAACTGCTGGGAGTACAGCTGTGAGCCACCATGCCCGGCCTAAAATTGAATCTTAACTATTGAAAGCACTAGTCTCAAAGAGAACACAACAAAAACTTACCAAATGTGCCATAAAATCCTCTGGGTCCACAAGTCCCCACGCCATACTTCTTTAGAGATGCTAAAGCTGCTGCCTTTATTGAAGTAAAAGAATTATACTTTAATAATTTATCTTTAAGAGTTCAAAGCGAACATTTCCTATTCTTTAACCCACAGAGCTCCTTCCTCCCTCCTCCACTTTTCTTCCTTTCTTGGAACTATGACAACTCTAACAGAATATAAAGAAGAGACAGGTGTAAAGACTGAGTATATGACTTAAAATATGGAAAAGTTATACTAGCCTGATTCTCAAAACCTGGTTAGTTTTTCTGCATTTGTGGGCCAAGTCTTTCCTGGAAAATGCCTGTTAGCCCACAATCCCAATAGGAGAGAGAGCAATTTCCTAGACCCTTCTCCAACTATTCTCTAGGTCTGGCCTGTTCAGTGCCTAACACTGAGCCACATAAGAGACTCTTGCCTCTCTCTGTCTAGGTCCAGCTCACAACTCTGTCAGACAAAAAGGAATGGGAAAAACTTGCATAGCGCTTTCCAGTGCTCTGATTTTTTTTTTTTTTTTTTTTTTGAGATACAGTCTCGCTCTGTTGCCCAGGCTGGAGTGCAGTGGCACCATCTTGGCTCACTGCAACCTCCACCTCCTGGGTTCAAGAAATTCTGCCACCTCAGCCTCCCAAGTAGCTGGGACTACAGGCATGTGCCACCATGCCCTACTAATTTTTGTATTTTTTGGTGGAGATGGGGTTTCACCATGTTGGCCAGGCTGGTCTTAAACTCCTGACCTCAAGTGATCTACCACGCCCAGCCTGCATTTGTCTTTTATGTCCAGTTTCTTAAATCAGTAATGTTATCTGTCCACTTCAGCAATATGTGCTACTCACCTTAACCCTAGGGTTATCCAACAATCCAAGAAAATTAAATGAGGCGAAGTTTATACATTCTTTTCCATTCACCACAATTTTGTGGCTTGGAGGGCTAGGGAAGAGATCAAGAGTGGTACACGTCAATTACACATTCATGTTACATGCTATCATATTACCTTGGTGGTAGGCACAACAACATAGTGTTGTCATCCTACCCTATTTGCATACTGGTCTTTGAGTTCTTGTTTTTAAGAAGAAATATTAGAGCATGGTACATTAAAAATAAGATATTTTTCCATTAATTTTATTTTTAATCAACTACCTGTACTACTAAAATAAAAAAGAAAAATAAGCTAGAATTCCAAGATGAATGAATGGCAAATCTTAAATGCTTTGGTTTTAAAACTCGCTTAAGAATGAAGCTGCTAAATAAAGTATCTCAGAAAAATCTGGAATAAGCCAAACAGGAAGAAAATATAAAATAAGATCAAAGGCAAGAATAGGCAGAGTGAGTTATGATCTTGCATAGTTAAATGGCTTAAAAAGAAATGTCACGTATAGGAAGCCACTAAAGGGTAAGTGGGATATGTTCCCAATGTCTAAAGTTAACGCTGGAATGCTGTTGAAGAGGAATCCTCACACTCCTGGGGAGTGGGGAGAATGTGGGTGGCAGCTACACTGGAGCCGGATATGAGCCCGGCTGGGACACGAGAATGGGCTCCTGAGGATACTTCTGTTAAGCCCTCTGCTGATCTATATTTGAGCCATGAGCCATGCTTCAAAATCATGGGCTCAAATTATGGGTGGCAAACTGGTAAAGGGCTGTGAGACCAAGTTAGTTGGTCACGATCAGCCTATTTTAACCAGAGGAAACAGTAAAACAAAATAGAATGGAAAAGAAAATATCAGAACCATGGCACAGGGTGAGTGATGGGACTATGTATCTGTACTGGTCCATGTACTGGGTTGCTCTATAAAATGCACTGTAGCCAGAAAAGATGGAGAAACACTGTTCTCATCGATACCTTTTAACAGCATTGGTCATCCTTGAGAAAACACAGATGCCGGGAAACCAGGAAAAGAAAAGAATGACAACTTGAAGTAAATTCATGAAAGCGAACTAACTTATAAAAAAGGCAAGAAGACTCAGTGAAAAAACCATGGGTTGTAGAGTCTGTCAGACAGACCCCCTCTGTATTATGGCTATTGACGACTTCAGAAGCCTAGGGACATCACTGACCTCTGTGATTCTCAGTTTCTTCATCATTAAAGTAGGGGGAGAGTCTACCTCTCAGGGAAATTGCTATTATGAAAGTGCCTGGCTCATAAGAGGTGCTCTCCAAATATTTTCTTTTCTTCTTCCCTAAGGCTTCAAGGGCTTCTCTTTCAAATCCAGTGCCACTCACCTCCTCAACTGTGATTCTGATTTTATCATGTTATTTAGGTTCCTACTTCTCAGGGTTTCCTTAAGTTTCCTAAGTCCTCCCTGATTTTATAGCCAGGTATTGGCAGTCACAAAAAGATTTAAAAAGAACAAAAACCAGAAAACAAACAAACACCTAGATAGACCACCCGTGTACCAAAGGTGCCGTAAACGTTGAGACCATTCTATAAAAACTGTAATACACAGAAAACAAATGATTAAGAACAAGTACATCCAAAACCCCTAACCACGGCTCAAAAACTATCAGAAGGCAGCACGATGTGATGTAGGGATGCTATTTCTGTCCAGCACTTGGAGTAGCGAAGGAACAAAGTTTCCAGTGAGAAATGGAAGTCTCAGACCTGTGCCCCATGCAGGCTAGCAGGAATAGGTCATAACGGGCACTTGATACAGGAATCCTGGAACCTAAAATCTTAGAGGGTATGCTGCAGAAGCAAGTAAATTCCAACCAGAAAGACATCTCCACAATCGAGACCTGAGAGGACTCAAAAGAGAGAAAACAACTTTCCCAATCAAAAACCACAACCCCACCATGAGTGAGAGTCAGCATACAAGAGATGCAGAAGGGCCGGCGCCCAAGAACGCGAGACGCTGGACACTACGAAGTGCTGAGGACCGAGAGCATAAACATAAGGAAAGGTTAAAAAGTTACTAAGAAAAGGACAGGCTGGGCTGGGCATGGTGGCTCACGCCTGTAATCCCAGCACTTTGGGAGGCCGAGGCGAGCAGATTACCTGAGGTCAGGAGTTCAAGACCAGCCTGACCAACATGGTGAGACCCCATCTCTAGTAATAATACAAAAAAATTAGCTGGGCATGGTGGCGCGTGCCTATAATACCAGCTACTCGGGAGGCTAAAGCAGGAGAATCGCTTGAACCCAGGAGGCAGAGGTTGCAGTGAGTCGAGATTGTGCCACTGCACTCCAGCCTGCTCAACAAGAACGAAATTCCATCTCAAAAACAAAAACAAAAAAGGACAGGCTAACTTGCTAAATAGTCAAATATAACTTCCAGAAATAAAATCTAAGAGCCAATAAAATTAGAAATCCAAAAGATAGATTAAATACTCCATCAGACACAGCAGAAAAACGAAAGACAGAGCTGAGATTACCAAGAGATGCAAAAATATGAAAGAGTACATACTGAACATGGAGGATATGAAGGTTAAAAGTACACCGAACATTAGCTCTACGGGGAAAAACTGGAGGAAAAAAGTGAGAGACAATGTTTGAACAGGTAACAGCTAAAAAATTCCCAGAATTCATGAGAGACAGAAATCCACAGACTGAAGTAGAAAAATGAATCCCAAGTAGGATAAATATGAATCAATTACAAGACAAATGACAGTGAAACTGTAGAATTTTACAGACAAAAAGAACTGTGAAAGCCACCAGAAAAAACAGAAGATGAACAATAATTAGACTGACACAGTCTCCCCGTAACACAGGCCAGGCCATGACGAAGAAATTCTCCCAGGGCTGCAGGGCAAATAATGATCCACTTACAACTTGTTATCCACTAACTGTCATCCAAGGAGGTAAAATAAAAACATTTCTCACTAAGAGATACAGCTTACCTTCTCTGAATCTCCATATAACAATCTAATAGAGAATATATTTTAGAAAAAGGAATTTTAAGCCCAAAGAAGCTGCACGGATAAAGAAAGAAACACCTAAAGATTGGCAATAAGAAACTGGTAAACAGGTAAAGACGGTGATTCTCAAATATAATAATCCTGGAGGATACAAAATAAGTGGAGGTCAAATATCGGACCAGGACATCAAGAAAGGGGGAGTGGGGATGGGGAACAACTGAAGTAGGAGTCTAGTAAGTCCCTGTACTGCTCAGTAAGGAAGAGAGGAAGATTAATTAACATTTGGGGCAAGGTGGCTCATGCCTGCAATCCCAGCACTTTGGGACACCAAAATGGGGGGGTCATTTGAGGTCAGAAGTCCGAGACCAGCCTGGCCAACATGGTGAAACCCTGTCTCTACTAAAAATACAAAAAATAGTAGCCGGGCGTGGTGGTGCATGCCTGTAATCCCAGCTACTCCAGAGGTGGAGGCAGGAGAATCCCTTGAACCCGGGAGAGAGACGCTGCAGTGAGCCGAGACGGTGCCACTGCATTCCAGCCTGGGCAACAGAGTGAGACCCTGTCTCAAAAAACAAAAAAAAGTTGGACAGGAATTACTTATGTTAAGCATGAGGAGAAGAAAAGAATAAGGGAAGTCTAATCAAGAAAACCTGATCAAGCAGACTAAAGGCAAAGGGAAAAAAAAAAAAAAAGACATGAAAAAATCAAGGCCACTGCCCTGGAACAAAAGACCACGTCTGTCAGCTGCTCCTGCAACTAGGTGTGGCCAGTGTTGCCGTAACCAAGCTGACAGGCCCAGAAGGAGCCTCTTTTCTGCCCATCTGCCTGACATCCTCCCTTAAGGTGACTTATGAATGGAACTCACACACCTCAAGGGCAGAACACCAGGATGGTAACCTGGGTCCCTGATCATCTGTGGCGCTAGCTACCTTGCTCCACACCTGTGAGGGCAAATAAACTTCTACTTTGCCTAAGCCATCTAAGTCTGGGTTTCCCATTATATGCAGCTGTACCCACTACTAATTAGTTAACAACTTCAACCAGAATGATCTCTAACAATGCTACCTTTAGGTGTTTTGAAGAAATCAGTTTGTTTTTTATAAAGAGAGGTAACATAATTTGACACAGATATTGTACTTATTTCCCACACATAACACATATTCCTGGGAGCGGGACTTCACAATGAAACAGTATACAACCAAGTAAGCAAACCTCTTAAAGACCACAAAAAAAGCAACCCTGTAAGGGGTCAAGTGTAGAATCACAAATACTGAATGAGACTTGGGTAAAATTTTGAGGGACAGCAACATACACAGATTCAAAAAGTTATGAATCCAAGTATTCAGACAGAAGTGAAAATGACAGACTTTAAACATAAATTTTTCAATGCTTCTAATGATGAATATGGTATCCAAGACGCCTAGGAAGAATTAGAATAGAACTGCTGCATGGGGTAAAGGAAAGAGCTGTATTTTTGAATATATTATTTGCACAATGACATTTTAAATATATATGTGCAATTAAATTAATAAATCAAATAACATTATTTTTGGCCATTTCTTATACACCCCCCCCCTTTAAGTTTACATATCAAATTGGCCAACAAACTGTTTTAAATGTTATTGGGAAGATTGTGAATCACCTCATATTTCAGCAGATATTAGTGTTTACTATACAAATAAGTTAGTAATCAAAATAAATGTAAAGAGACGAAATTCCTCGGTTAAAAAATGATACTAGGATTAAAATCCAATTATGTACAAAAGAACTACACACAATGACACAGTAAAACTGAAAACAGAGTCCTATTAATCACAGAATAACTAAATGATAGCTGGTGTAGCTACACTGCTATCAGACAAATGGACTTTAAGGTAAAACATAATTTTTGTTAGAGATAAGGGACTTTCAAAAAGATGTAAAAATGCTGAGCCCACATGTATTTCATACCTCCAAACTAAACAATCTAAAAACAAAACAGAGACAGAGAATGAATCCATATGGTGGGTAATACTGATCTTTACTGTCTCTTTCTTTCTCATTCATTTACATACCAGACAGAAAACGGCTAAGACTGTCAACTATTTGAATAATAATTAAAGTGCTTGATGTAATGGACACAAGACACCTTGAATAAAAGGAATATATAATGTAAATTTTTGTGATAAAGCCGTGGAACATTTGCAAAATTTACAATAAAGTAAGACATAAAGCAAGTCTCAACAAGAGCAGCAGAATCATTCAGAGAAACTATCATCCAGAACACGTTTTTTAATCACATAGCAATAAATTATAAATTACTGAGAAGACAAAAACTCAAGGAAAACATTATGCTTTAGTCAAAGAAAAAAAAAAGAAAATTAAAAAATATTTAGGTCTGAATAACACACATTAGAAGTATAGCCTACGGGCCGGGTGCAGTGACTCATGCCTGTAATACCAGCACTTTGGGAGGCTAAGGCGGGTGGATCGCCCGAGGTCAAGAGATTGAGACCATCCTGGCCAACATGGTGAAACCCTGTCTCTATTAAAAAATAATAACAATAAATTAGCTGGGCGTGGTGGCACACACCTGTAGTTCCAGTTACTGGGGAGGCTGAGGCAGGAGAATGGCTTGAACCCGGGAGGCAAAGGTTGCAGTGAGCCGAGATTGTGCCACTGCACTCCAGCCCGACAAGAGGGCAAGACTCCATCCTCCCTCCCCCCAAAAAAAGTATAGCCTACAGCTGGAATAGTACTTAGAAGGGAATTTACAGGCTTAAACACAGAAAAGTTCATTATCCCTCATACTCAATTTTGAAAGTTTGTAGCAAGTTCATTCAGTAGCAAAACCTGTCCTAAACATATATGAAACTCTTTACTGCTTTTATTTATTCAATGGAATGAAACTATTCTGGGGATGCTGCCCTAGACTGCATGACAGTGGTTCTGTAATAAGGAATACGTACTTTATTATCTTTCAAAACCTTTTTTTAAGCCTGAATCCTGAATAATTACACTCAGGGTGTTTTGTAAAGAGAATGTCAATCAGTACTAGAAAAGATTAAAAATGTAAATTAAGTGTTCCACTAAGTTAGAAAAAGAACAGAGTACACCTAAGAGATATATTAATAGAAGTTAAATAACAAGTAAGAATTTCAGAAAATACAACATAATAAAGAAAAGTCATGCAATGATCTTAGATGCAGAAATGACATTTGATGAAGTTCAACAACTATTTATAAAACTCTTACAAACCTAGATGGGGGAAATGGTCTCAAACTGATTAAGACTATAATACCGAAAACCTACAGATATTAACTGGGAAACAAGAGAGCCATTACTTTTATGAATATGAACAAAACAAGGATGCTTGGTATCTTTTTACTATTCAGCATATTACTAAAGGCCATACCAGTAAAACTGTAAGTCCAAAAATGTGAATAAACAAGTGTGCACACACACGCACGTCTGACGAGAGTCACACTGTTATCGGCAGGTGATATGATCACCTTACATAAAAAACTCAACGAAATCAACAAACTATTGGAATTAATAGTAAATAAAGGTAACAAAATACAAAGTATTTACAGTATCAAGAAAAATATAAAGACAGTAATAAATGATAAGATACACGATGGTCAGCTGAAGGGATGGCTCAACATTTTAAAGATACTACATTTCGCCAAAATAAACTACGAACTCAACGCAATCACAACTAAAATTCCACCAGGATTTCTAACGGAGCTCTGTGAACTTCAATAATTACACAGAAGGATACAAGTTCAGGAATGGCTAACTGAATTTAGAAACAGGCAGGTGCTTTACCAGAAGGAAGCAAATATTACAGACCCCTGTTAACAACAGGTTTGGTACTGGAGCACGTAGGCAGAGACCAATGAAACAATCTAGAATTCACGAGAACTGTGTACATACGAATACCTGGAAAATGACAGCACTTACCCCACAAACCACCAGGTTTCACACAAATTTTTCTCTATGGATAAAGTTGAACAGCCAGGTATAAAGTGAATTCCAGACATATTAAAAATCTAAAAGGTATTTTAGAAAAGATAACAAAATGTGGAAGAATGTCTTTGGGACCTCAGGGTAGGAAATGATTTCTTAACCAAGTCTCCAAGAATACAAACCGTAAAGCCAAGATGGATGCATCTGACCAAGTCAAAATTAAGAAATTTGGTTCAACGAAAGATACCAAAGATAAAGTTAACAGACGGGTGATAGAGAAGAGGTTTATTGTATTTCACTGAATCTAAGATGTCATCAATTGTATTTTATCCATCACTAAGGAAGAGAAACAGTGTCAATTAAAGTACAATGATGTTTTCTTGTCATGTACAGCTTTTTAGTTCATGCTTAATGAAAAGGTCTATTATACATTCCTAGACCCAGATTTTTGTTACACTATGTTTGTACTTATGAAAAGGAAAATAGAAGTCAAGACATTCCTAAAACCTCTTTAACTGAGTTCTGTCCCTCTCCTCTAAGTCGCTGATACCACAAGTTTTCACACCATGTTCTCCTTGCTCTTGGCAGTATCTTGGCATTTCTTACCAGCATGCTCCACTATCATTTCTGAGATTATCTGACATGTTAACTGTCACCCATTCTCAAGTTCTGATGCTGCAACATTCCTATCGAACTAACCTCATAGTTTTATCGTCCTTCCGATCAAATCACACGTTTCTAGAAAGTAAGCTGATACTACCCAAAGACAACAGGAAGTCTGACAAAGAAATCTTCAAAGCCTTTTGTCATCCTCTGCTCTGCAGGTCTGGCCATTTCTCCGGCCATCAGTTGCCTCATTGACCAGCGGGGCATACACTTCAACTGGAGTGCTGACAGTAAGCCCGCCACCACCAGGTTCACTGGTACATAAGCAATGACAACCATGTCACAAACTACCTTCCTGGCTGACAATGACTCATCAGTGACTCTCAGCAGCTTTAAGATTCATCCCCACTTCAGAGATTTTAAACTAGGGAAAAACAGTATGTGTCTTAGAATCAATGTAACAGAGTACTAACCCAAAAATTGACTAAGGATTAAAATCTACAAGGTATACAGAACCGTTGCTAATCAAAAGAAAGACTGGGAATCCAGTAAAAAAAACAGGTAAAAGATATGAAGAGGCATTCAAAGAAGCAGAAAACTCCAGTAGCTAAAAAGTAGATGAAGTGATGCTCAAAGGCTCAAACAGTAAGAGAAATCCAAAGCAAACAGTATTGCTAAACAGAGATGTAGGGAAAACTTGAATTCCTATATACTATCTCAGGGGACCACAGATGACACAGAAA
>NW_026653127.1:0-16160 GCF_009828535.3 Hylobates moloch
ACACACACACACACACCCATATATATATATATATAATTTTATTTATTTAGTTTTTTGAGACAAGGTCTCACTCTGTTGCCCAGGCTGGAGTGCAGTGGTGTGATCTTGGCTCACTGCAACCTCCGCCTCCTGGGTTCACGCGATTCTCCTGCCTCAGCCTCCCGAGTAGCTGGGATTACAGGTGCCTGCCACTGCTCCTGGCTAATTTTTGTATTTTTAGTGGAGATAGGGTTTCACCATGTTGGCCAGGCTGGTCTCGAACTCCCGACCCCAGGTGATCCGCCTGCCTCGGCCTCCCAAAGTGCTGGGATTACAGGCATGAGCCACCGTGCCTGGCCATATCATGTAGTTTTTAATCTTCAAAAGAAAGAGTTTCTGTTGCCTTGCTCAAATCTTTCAGTCTTAACTGGAAATGAGACAAGGAAAGGCAGCGTATTTTTTCTTTCCAGGAAAATGCATGTCAGTGTGCAAAGGAAGAAGGAATTCATTTCTTTTTAGAGAAGAGATGGCTAACTACAAGCCAAGGTAAATATTTTGTTTGTGTTATATGAAATATACACAAAAATTATAGTAAAAATCTGACACTAAAAATCATGTATGCTCAAAACCTAGCAATTCCTAAGGAAATAATGGAAGTATGCAAAGACACAACTGTAAGTGCATTTATTGCACTATTATTTTCAAATGAAAAAAGTTTTAAATAACCAAAATGTCCATTAGTATATAATCATAGCTCATCCAGTGAAATTGAATATATCTGTTAAAAGGATAAAGTAAACTTATTGATATTGACATGGAGAAGTGTCTATGATATATTAAAAAAGAGTTTTTACAAATGAGATGGATTTATGTATCTTGACACAAAATGAGATCCACTATATATCATTAAAAGAAAAGAGCAAGTTGCAAACTAATGTACAGCATGTTCCTCCATTGTAAATATATATATATATGTATCTATCTATATATATAGTGTGTATAACTATATCTGTACAAACACAGAAAATTTCTGTAAGATTTGACATGGAAACTTTTAAAAGGGGTTAATCAGACCTTAGAGTTGGAGGGCAGATTATGGGCAATTTTATTTTATTATGCTTTAGAAATACATAAAAACAACTGTAATTATTTTTTAACAATATTTGCCAGCAGAAAATCAGATATCAAATATATAAATTAACTGTGTAAATTGGGTTTTAATTGAAAAAATTTTTAATGTACATAAGTTGTCAAAATATGTTAGGATGATGGATACAGGATTTAATAAATGTACTGAATTCTACAATTTCTTTTTTAAAAAATCTAGGCATCACTAGAATTTAGATGTGTTGTACTATTAAAGGAGACATTTGGTATGCTCAGTATGATGAAATAATGATAGCTAATGCTTACCCAGTGTTTAGTATGAGCTAGGTAGGCTCTGGTCTAGGTGCTATGTCAGACCAGCTAGGTCAGAGCAACCCTATGAAGTGGGTTCTATTTTATCCCCATTTTACAGCTGAGCAAACTGACACACAGTGAGGTTAACTTACTGAATAAATAAGGAGAGTCAGGATTTGAATCTGAGCAGCCTAGTTTAAGTTTAAGTTTACCTGGATGATTCACTACATGATTACAAAATCCAGAATATTTAAAGTAAAACTCAATGTGACAGGTCATCTACCACCTGTGATGGCACCAAGACCAGACTGGAGCATCACTGCAAACCCTCCTGCTTCAGCCACCACTAGACAAGCAGAGCGAAAACTTTGATTAGAAATTCAAAATGTCAAAAGACAATGTTTATATACTATAAACACTATCACCTACTAATGCTTCAGACTTGGTTTTAGGAAAATCTGTCATGCTTTTTTTTATTTGACCAGAGTCTTTAGCAGCACAGAAGGTAATTAAGATTCAGAAAGATTGGGATAGAGCCTTCCAGTAAGTAGGAGGAGCTGAACCAGGAGAACTCTGGATATATCGCCCTTAATCAGTATTCCTCTATGTCACCAGCAACCCTAGACTGACGGAGACTTTTTTTTTTTTTTGTATGAATTCAGTTTAACCTCAAAGTTCTAAAAGATGCATAGAATTCTGTTGCTAGCCCTTCAGGCTTAAATGCTCTGATTAGAGACAAAGGAGGCGCCTTTCCTCTCACGGAGTCAGGAGAGGCACCATCTTTTTCTTTTTTGGAAGGGCAGCACAAACATACCTCTGAAAAGGCTTTTATAGTTCCCTGCTGTGAAGAGAATTTCTGTAACTCTAAAGCTTGTGGGGGCAGACTACACAAAACACAATTTTTCTCCACGCTTCTGTTCTTCTAAGCTGCCAGGAAGACTTAATAAAAGCCTGTAGGTGGTAATATGAACTGAATTGAAAAAGGAGCTGAAAGACAGTTTATCTCTGATTAACCATGTGATGGTCCTCAACATTCAGGAATATCACACTAGGGTTTGTTTTGCACTTCAACCAACATGGGTGTCTTTGTATTTCATCTTTTGATGAATATAATTGATAAAATTTAGTGAAAGCAAAGAATGAGAAAGCTAATAATGCTTCTTGTTGTTTAAGCCATCCCATTCTGTAGCATTGTTTGCTAATTTGGTGCCTCCTATGGATTGACTGTGCCCCTCATTCTCTGAACTATGTATGTTGAAGTCCTAATGCCTGATGTGATAGTGTTTGAAGATGGGGCCTTTGGAAGGTAGGTAGGTGTAGATGAAGTCATGGGTGTGGGGCCCACATGATGAGATTAGTGCCTTTACAAGAAAAGACACCAGAGATATTGCTTCTTTTCTCTGTTTCCATCTGTACACACTGAGGGAAGGCCGTATAAGGACACAGAGGGTGGCTGTCTGCAACCCAAGGATCTGTGAGCATAACCCATAACCTGAGCCTGCTAGCCCCTTGATCTTGGACTTCCAGACTCCAGAACTGTGAGAAATAAATTCTTGTTGTTTAAGCCACCCAATCTGTGACTTTTTTTTTTTTTTTTTGAGACGGTCTCACTCTGTCACCCAGGCTGGAGTGCAGTGGAACGATTATGGCTTATTGAAGTCTTGACCTCCCGGGACAGGCTTAAGCAATCCTCCTGCCTCAGTCTTCCAAGTTGCTGGGACTACAGGCATGTGCCACCTCGCCCGGCTAATTATTTTTTTGGTAGAGTCAGGGTCTCATTATGTTGGTCAAGCTAGTCTTGAACTCCTGGATTCAAGTGCTTCTCCCACCTTGGCCTCCCAAAGTGTGGGGATTACAGGCAGGAACCACAGTGCCTGGCCCATGACAATTTTTTATGGCAGTCTGAGCTAAGATGGTGTTTTGATCATTTAGCCATATTTCTGTCTACTGAATACACTTTTAACCAATACCTTCTTGTTTATGCTAAAAAGGTTTTATTTTGTGTTCCAATAGACCAATTGGAGAACCTGCCCTGTATTGGTAGTGTCAATAGAACTATATATTTGTGACCCAGTATGGAAGGGTTTTAGATAGACAGTCATTATGACAATTGTTTATGACCTTGGCTCTCATTGCATATATAAAATCCACTCATAAAGTGTACTTATCCTTCACCTGCACATTACTCTAAATATCTCAACGCATCTTACTTATATTTTTTTCTTCTTTTAATTTTATTTTGATTTGATTTTAGATTCAGGGGGTACATGTGCAGGTTTGTTACATGGATATAGTTTGTGGTGCTAAGGTTTGGGCTTCTATTGAACCCATCACCCAAATAGTGAACATAGCATACAGTAGGTATTTTTTCAACCTCTGCCCCATCCCCTTTTTCCCCACTTTTGGAGTCTGTTGTGTCTACTGTTCCCATCTCTGTTTGTGTGTACCCAATGTTTAGCTCCTACGTATAAGTGAGAACATGTGGTATTTGGTTTTCTGTTTCTGTGTTAATTTGCTTAGGATAATGGCCTTCAGCTGCATCCATGTTGCTGCAAAAGGCATAATTTTATTCTTTTTTTATGGCTTTATAGTATTCCATCGTATATATGTATCACACTTCTTTATCTAACCCATTGTCGATGGGCATCGAGGTTGATTCTATGTCTTTGCTATGCACATTCACAATTACATCTTAATTTTCAATCTTAAGTTTGTCTATGTATTTGACATATGTGACTCACAGTAGTTTGCTTTTGGTTGTCTAGAAAACAGGGACTTGTTTTTAATAAAAACTTAGCAACACTGAAAAGCTGTTCTCAGAAGAAATTCATAGAGTTAATTTGTTAATAGAGAATGAAAAACAAAGTAACTTTGTACTTAACGATGTAAAGTAAAAACCAAAGTAAGTGGGGAGAAGATAAAAGATGAACCAAAAAACAAAGCAAATGCACAAAAACCAAGAAAAAAGAAACAAATTCAAATACCTGGTTGTTTTGAAAAGGCCAATGAAACTGATAAACATTTTTCAGAATGTTTAAGGATAAAAGAGTGTAAGCAGGCATTTACAATGTCATGAACAACAGAGGTGGCATGAATAGATATACAGAAGCATTTGAAAATGTTATAAGAGAGTACTACACTCATTTCTATGACAATAGATCCAAAAAGTATAGATACTTCCTAACAAAATGCAAATCACAAAAACTGATTCAACAAGAAGTGGAACACTCTAATTGTCTGATCGATGTAGAAGGGTAAAGATCTACCATTGAAAAAAGTGCCGGAACAAGATGGGTTCTGGCTGAGTTATATCTGACTCTAATGAATAGATAAGACCTGTGTTATTTAACTTACTCGAAGCTATAGAAAATATTGGTAAGCCCAATGAAATGTATTCTTTATAAAGCCATTTTTTAAAATACCAAAATCTGATATAAAGAATATGAAAGATGATTGTAGTCTAATCTTCTGTAAAAATCTAGAAGATAAACTTCTAAATAAAATGTAAATAAGAATTTTGTGTTAATTTCTAGCGTGCAAGAATGGTTCAGTATGAGAAAAATCCAATATATATTACATTAATCCATAAAATAAGAGAAAATCTTACAGTGACAAAAATTTGATGCAATTAATACATACTGATTCTTTTTATTTTATTTTATTTATTTATTTTATTATACTTTAGGGTTTTAGGGTACATGTGCACAATGTGCAGGTTTGTTACATATGTATCCATGTGCCATGTTGATTTCCTGCACCCATTAACTCGTCATTTAGCATTAGGTGTATCTCCTAATGCTGTCCCTCCCCCCACCCCTCACCCCACAACAGTCCCCAGAGTGTGATGTTCCCCTTCCTGTGTCCATGAGTTGTCATTGTTCAATTCCCACCTATGAGTGAGAACATGCGGTGTTTGGTTTTTTGTCCTTGCGATAGTTTACTGAGAATGATGTTTTCCAGTTTCATCCATGTCCCTACAAAGGACACGAACTCATCATTTTTTATGGCTGCATAGTATTCCATGGTGTATATGTGCCACATTTTCTTAATCCAGTCTATCGTTGTTGGACATTTGGGTCGGTTCCAACTCTTTGCTATTGTGAATAGTGCCGCAATAAACATACGTGTGCATGTGTCTTTATAGCAGCATGATTTATAGTCCTTTGGGTATATACCCAGTAATGGGATGGCTGGGTCAAATGGTATTTCTAGTTCGAGATCCCTGAGGAATCGCCACACTGACTTCCACAATGGTTGAACTAGTTTACAGTCCCACCAACAGTGTAAAAGTGTTCCTATTTCTCCACATCCTCTCCAGCACCAGTTGTTTCCTGATTTTTTAATGATGGCCATTCTAACTGGTGTGAGATGGTATCTCACTGTGGTTTTGATTTGCATTTCTCTGATGGCCAGTGATGATGAGCATTTCTTCATGTGTTTTTTGGCTGCATAAATGTCCTCTTTTGAGAAGTGTCTGTTCATGTCCTTTGCCCACTTTTGGATGGGGTTGTTTGTTTTTTTTCTTGTAAATTTGTTTGAGTTCATTGTAGATTCTGGATATTAGCCCTTTGTCAGATGAGTAGGTTGCAAAAATTTTCTCCCATTCTGTAGGTTGCCTGTTCACTGTGATGATAGTTTCTTTTGCTGTGCAGAAGCTCTTTAGTTTAATGAGATCCCATTTGTCGATTTTGGCTTTTGTTGCCATTGCTTTTGGTGTTTTAGACATGAAGTCCTTGCCCACGCCTATCTCCTGAATGGTATTGCCTAGGTTTTCTTGTAGGATTTTAATGGTTTTAGGTCTAACATATAAGTCTTTAGTCCATCTTGAATTAATTTTTGTATAAGGTGTAAGGAAGGGATCCAGTTGCAGCTTTCTACATATGGCTAGCCAGTTTTCCCAGCACCATTTATTAAATAGGGAATCCTTTCCCCATTTCTTGTTTTTGTCAGGTTTGTCAAAGATTAGATAGTTGTAGCTATGCGGCATCATTTCTGAGGGCTCTGTTCTGTTCCATTGATCTATGTCTCTGTTGTGGTACCAGTACCATGCTGTTTTGGTTACTGTAGCCTTGTAGTGTAGCTTAAAGTCAGGTAGCGTGATGCCTCCAGCTTTGTTCTTTTGGCTTAGGATTGACTTGGCGATGCGGGCTCTTTTTTGGTTCCATATGAACTTTAAAGTAGTTTTTTCTGATTCTGTGTAGAAAGTCATTGGTAGCTTGATGGGGATGGCATTGAATCTATAAATTACCTTGGGCAGTATGGCCATTTTCACGATATTGATTCTTCCAACCCATGAGCATGGAATGTTCTTCCATTTGTTTGTATCCTCTTTTATTTCGTTGAGCAGTGGTTTGTAGTTCTCCTTGAAGAGGTCCTTCACATCCCTTGTAAGTTGGATTCCTAGGTATTTTATTCTCTTTGAAGCAATTGTGAATGGGAGTTCACTCATGATTTGGCTCTCTGTTTGTCTGTGATTGGTGTACAAGAATGCTTGTGATTTTTGTACATTAATTTTGTATCCTGAGACTTTGCTGAAGTTGCTAATCAGCTTAAGGAGATTTTGGGCTGAGACAATGGGGTTTTCTAGATATACAATCATGTCATCTGCAAACAGGGACAATTTGACTTCCTCTTTTCCTAATTGAATACCCTTTATTTCCTTCTCCTGCCTGATTGCTCTGGCCAGAACTTCCAGCACTATGTTGAATAGGAGCGGTGAGAGAGGGCATCCCTGTCTTGTGCCAGTTTTCAGAGGGAATGCTTCCAGTTTTTGCCCATTCAGTATGATATTGGCTGTGGGTTTGTCATAGATAGCTCTTATTATTTTGAGATACGTCCCATCAATACCTAATTTATTGAGAGTTTTTAGCATGAAGGGTTGTTGAATTTTGTCAAAGGCCTTTTCTGCATCTATTGAGATAATCATGTGGTTTTTGTCTTTGGTTCTGTTTATATGCTGGATTACATTTATTGATTTGCGTATGTTGAACCAGCCTTGCATCCCAGGGATGAAGCCCACTTGATTATGGTGGATAAGCTTTTTGATGTGCTGCTGGATTAGGTTTGCCAGTATTTTATTGAGGATTTTTGCATCAATGTTCATCAAGGGTATTGGTCTGAAATTCTCTTTTTTGGTTATGTCTCTGCCAGGCTTTGGTATCAGGATGATGCTGGCTTCGTAAAATGTGTTAGGGAGGATTCCCTCTTTTTCTATCGATTGGAATAGTTTCAGAAGGAATGGTACCAGTTCCTCCTTGTACCTCTGGTAGAATTCGGCTGTGAATCCATCAGGTCCTGGACTCTTTTTGGTTGGTAAGCTATTGATTATTGCCACAATTTCAGAACCTGTTATTGGTCTATTGAGAGATTCAACTTCTTCCTGGTTTAGTCTTGGGAGGGTGTATTTGTCGAGGAATTTATCCATTTCTTCTAGATTTTCTAGTTTATTTGCATAGAGGTGTTTGTAGTATTCTCTGATGGTAGATTGTATTTCTGTGGGATCGGTGGCGATATCCCGTTTTTCGTTTTTTATTGCATCTATTTGATTCTTCTCTCTTTTCTTCTTTATTAGTCTTGCTAGCGGTCTATCAGTTTTGTTGATCTTTTCAAAAAACCAGCTCCTGGATTCATTAATTTTTTGAAGGGTTTTTTGTGTCTCTATTTCCTTCAGTTCTGCTCTGATTTTAGTTATTTCTAGCCTTCTGCTAGCTTTTGAATGTGTTTGCTCTTGCTTTTCTAGTTCTTTTAATTGTGATGTTAGGGTGTCAATTTTGGATCTTTCCTGCTTTCTCTTGTGGGCATTTAGTGCTATAAATTTCCCTCTACACACTGCTTTGAACGTGTCCCAGAGATTCTGGTATGTTGTGTCTTTGTTCTCGTTGGTTTCAAAGAACATCTTTATTTCTGCCTTCATTTCATTATGTACCCAATAGTCATTCAGGAGCAGGTTGTTCAGTTTCCATGTAGTTGAGCGATTTTGAGTGAGTTTCTTAATCCTGAGTTCTAGTTTGATTGCACTGTGCTCTGAGAGACAGTTTGTTATAATTTCTGTTCTTTTACATTTGCTGAGGAGAGCTTTACTTCCAACTATGTGGTCAATTTTGGAATAGGTGTGGTGTGGTGCTGAAAAAAATGTATATTCTGTTGATTTGGGGTGGAGAGTTCTGTAGATGTCTATTAGGTCCACTTTATGTAGAGCTGAGTTCAATTCCTGGATATCCTTGTTAACTTTCTGTCTCGTTGATCTGTCTAATGTTGACAGTGGGGTGTTAAAATCTCCCATTATTATTGTATGGGAGTTTAAGTCCCTTTGTAGGTCACTGAGGACTTGCTTTATGAATCTGGGTGCTCCTGTGTTGGGTGCATATATATTTAGGGTAGTTAGCTCTTCTTGTTGAATTGATCCCTTTACCGTTATGTAATGGCCTTCTTTGTCTCTTTTGATCTTTGTTGGTTTAAAGTCTATTTTATCAGAGACTAGGATTGCAACCCCTGCCTTTTTTTGTTTTCCAGTTGCTTGATAGATCTTCCTCCATCCCTTTATTTTGAGTCTATGTGTGTCTCTGCACGTGAGATGGGTTTCCTGAATACAGCACACTGATGGGTCCTGACTCCTTATCCAGTTTGCCATTCTGTGTCTTTTGATCGGAGCATTTAGCCCATTTACATTTAACGTTAATATTGTTATGTGTGAATCTGATCCTGTCATTATGATGTTAGTTGGTTATTTTGCTCGTTAGTTGCTATAGTTTCTTCCTAGCCTCGATGGTCTTTACAATTTGGCATGTTTTTGCAGTGGCTGGTACCGGTTGTTCCTTTCCATGTTTAGTGCTTCCTTCAGGAGCTCTTTTAGGGCAGGCCTGGTGGTGACAAAATCACTCAGCGTTTGCTTGTCTGTAAAGTATTTTATTTCTCCTTCACTTATGAAGCTTAGTTTGGCGGGATAGGAAATTCTGGGTTGAAAATTCTTTTCTTTAAGAATGTTGAATATCAGCCCCCACTCTCTTCTGGCTTGTAGAGTTTCTGCTGAGAGATCAGCTGTTAGTCTGATGGGCTTCCCTTTGTGGGTAACCCGACCTTTCTCTCTGGCTGCCCTTAACATTTTTTCCTCCATTTCAACTTTGGTGAATCTGACAATTATGTGTCTTGGAGTTGCCCTTCTCGAGGAGTATCTTTGTGGCGTTCTCTGTATTTCCTGAATCTGAATGCTGGCCTGCCTTGCTAGATTGGGGAAGTTCTCCTGGATAATATCTTGCAGAGTGTTTTCCAACTTGGTTCCATTCTCCCCGTCATTTTCAGGTACACCAATCAGACGTAGGTTTGGTCTTTTCACATAGTCCCAAATTTCTTGGAGGCTTTGTTCATTTCTTTTTATTCTTTTTTCTCTAAACTTCCCTTCTCTCTTCATTTCATTCATTTCATCTTCCATCAGCGATACCCTTTCTTCCAGTTGATCGCATCTGCTACTGAGGCTTCTGCAATCTTCGCGTAGTTCTTGAAACTTGGCTTTCAGCTCCATCAGCTCCTTTAAGCCCTTCTCTCCATTGGTTATTCTAGTTATCCATTCTTCTAATTTTTTTTCAAAGTTTTTAACTTCTTTCCTATTGTTTTGAATTTCCTCTCGTAGCTCAGAGTAGTTTGATCGTCTGAAGCCTTCTTCTCTCAACTCATCAAAGTCATCCTCCATCCAGCTTTGTTCCGTTGCTGGTGAGGAACTATGTTCCTTTGGAGGAGGAGCGGTGCTCTGTTTTTTAGAGTTTCCAGTTTTTTTGCTCTGTTTTTTCCCCATCTTTGTGGTTTTATCTACTTTTTGTCTTTGATGATGGTGATGCACAGATGGGTTTTTGGTGTGGATGTCCTTTCTGTTTGTTAGTTTTCCTTCTACCAGACAGGACCCTCAGCTGCAGGTCTGTTGGAGTTTACTAGAGGTCCACTCCAGACCCCGTTTGGCTGGGTGTCAGCAGCGGTGGCTGCAGAACAGCGGATTTTCGTGAGACCACAAATTCAACTGTCTGATAGTTCCTCTGAAAGTTTTGTCTCAGAGGAGTACCCGGTTGAATGAGGTGTCAGTCTGTCCCTACTGGGGGGGTGCCTCCCATTTAGGCTGCTCAGGGGTGAGGGACCCACTTTAGGAGGCAGTCTGTCCGTTCTCAGATCTCCAGCTGCGTGCTGGGAGAACCACTACTCTCTTCAAAGCTGTCAGTCAGACAGGGACATTTAAGTCTGTGGAGGTTCTTGCTGAGTTTTTGTTTGTCTGTGCCCTGCCCCCAGAGGTGGAGCCTACAGAGGCAGGCAGGCCTCCTTGAGCTGTGGTGGGCTCCACCCAGTTCGAGCTTCCTGGCTGTTTTGTTTACCTAAGCAAGCCTGGGCAATGGCGGGTGCCCCTCCCCCAGCCTCGCTGCCACCTTGCAGCTTGATCTCAGACTGCTGTGCTAGCAATCAGCGAGACTCCGTGGGCATAGGACCCTCCGAGCCAGGTGCGGGACACAATCTCCTAGTGTGCCGTTTTCCAGGCCCGTAGGAAAAGCGCAGTATTAGGATGGGACTGACCCAATATTCCAGGTGCCATCTGTTTCCCCATTCTTTGACTAGGAAAGGGAACTCCCTGACCCCTTGCGCTTCCCGAGTGAGGCAATGCCTCGCCGTGCTTTGGCTTGCGCACAGTGCGCTTCACCGACTGTCCTGCACCCACTGTTAGGCACTCCCTAGTGAGATGAAACCGGTACCTCAAGCAGAAATGCAGAGATCACCGGTCTTCTGTGTCGCTGGGGCTGGGAGCTGGAGACCGGAGCTGTTCCTATTCGGCCATCTTGGCTCCACCCCAAATACTGATTCTTAATAAAGACACTGATTAAAATAAGAATACTAGGAAACTACCTAAATATAACAAAGACTATTTACTTTTAAAAAGAAACTGTCATTCTAAACACTAAAACCACTTCAATTAAAGTTAGCAGCTATACAGAGAAATTGACTGTTACTCTTACACAATATAATCCTGGAGGGTTAAGGTAATGTGGTAAGAGAAAAATAATGAAATAATTTATGTAAACAATAAAAATAGATTGAATTAATCTTTTTATTAATATAATTGTAACCCAGAAAATCTAAGAAACTCTAGGAAAATTGCCTTCTTGAATTAATAAGATAATTTCGTAAGTTGATTTGATATAAAATAGAATTACAAAAATCAATAGCTTTTCTCTATGCCAAAAATTAAAACCAAAAAGGAGAAATGAGAAAAATATTTTATTCACAATAGTAACACAAACAAGAAAATATTGGGGGAATAAATTTAGCAAGTAGGGCCAGGACCTGTATTAAATTGACCATAAAGAAATCATAGGTACAGTAAGATGGCAGAATAGGAGCTTTCTATGATCATCCCTCCCAACCTCTTACAGAAGCATTGATTTTGAGAACTACACATAGACAAGAGTACCTTGATGGGGCTCCAGGAACCTAGTGGATGAATTCCAGCACTTTATTAGAGCAAAAAATTGAAGAATAGGCACATCAAAGAGGGTAAGAAAATTTCATTTTACCCATGTCAGTCCTCCCCCAGGCAGCACTGCTCAGTGCCAAGAGATAACCCCTTGACCCACGTTTTCTCCCGTGGGTGAAAGTGAGAGTGTAGTAAATGAGTGCATGGTTCCCTCAGTTGTGTGGAATCTGGCACAGGAGGCCTATTTCTTTCCATCACACCTAGAATTCTGAGGTAATTGGCACAGCTGAGTGGTTGAGAGAGGCCAGGAATAGAAAAGAGAGGTTACAGACTCTACTAACTGCTCTATGGACTCCATTAGGAAGCCTGCCCATGAGCTGCTTGGGACACCTGGCCTGAAGAATCCTCCCATCTGGTCCCTGAGCATCACAAACACTCTGCACACTTCACCATTGCCCTTCTCAAAGTGGACTCCATGAGAGCAACCTGTGGACAGCAAGTACAAGCATCTTGCGCAGACAACTGACTTGACACTGCAGGAGAAGGCACACAAACTTGAGGATTTCAAGGCATCACCTTAGGTAAAATAAACAGGAGACGGTCAGCACCTGGCCTGGCTTTGCAAGATTGAGACGCATACAATCTTAAGAGTTCTCCTCACCTTCAAGATGGAAAAAGAGGTGTTGAATGAGTGCATCCATAGAAAGGGTTTGAGGGCCTCAGAACCTCTACCTGGGATAACTAGTGAAGGTATTTCTCTCCCAAAGCCAGTGAGTAAGAACTGTAGACGGTGACTGCTTCTTCAAATGTGAAAGCAGCAACACAAAGCATTACGACCCATAAAAAATAAGAAGACATGACACCACCAAAGGAACATAATGATTTCCCTAAAGAAACAGAGACCTATAAATTGCCTGACAAAGAATTTAAATTGTTCACCAAGACACATTAAAATCAAACTGTCAAAAGTTAAGGACCAGGGAAGAATTTTGAAAGCAGCAAGAGAAAAAAGCTCATCACATACAAGGAAACCCCTTGATAAGCCTTCTTGAAGCTACCAGTGGATTTCTCAGCAGAAGCAATCTACAAATTTCAGTGTAATCTCTATCAAAATTTAAATGGCAATTTTCATAGAAGTAAAAGTAGAAAAATAGTCCTAAAATTATTTTAGAACCACAAAAGACCCAAACTAGCAATCTTGAATAGAAGAACAAAACTGAAGACATCACATTTTCTCATATCAAGTTATATTATAAACCTATAGTAATCAAAATAATATGGTACTGGAATAAATATAGTTGTATAGAATAGAACAGAATAGAAAACCCAGAAAGAAACCGGTACATTTATGGTCAACTAATCTTTGACAAAGGTGCCAAGAATGCACAATGGGGAAAGGATAGTCTCTTAAATGAATGGTGTTGGGAAAATTAGACATCTACACATAGAAGAATAAAACTGGATCCTTATCTAACATCATCACAAAAATCAACTCAAAATGAATTAAATGGGCTGGGCATGGTGACTCATGCCTGTAATCCCGGCACTTTGGGCGGCCAATGCTGGTGGATTACCTGAGGTCAGGAGTTGGAGACCAGCCTGGCCAACATGGTGAAACCCCATCTGTACTAAAAATACAAAATATTAGCCAGGCGTGGTGACAGACACCTGAAATTCTGGCTACATGGGAGGCTGAAGCAGGAGAATCACTTCAACCAGTGAGGCAGAAGTTGCAATGAGCCGAGATCATGCCACTGCACTCCAGCCTGGTTTACAAGAGCAAAACTCGGTCAAAGAAAAAAAAAAGAATTAAATGTAAGGCATAAAACTATAAAATTTAAACATAGGAGAAAAAGTCCATGAATTGGTTGTGGCGATGATTTTTTTTGGATTTGACACCAAAAGCACAGACAACAAAAACAAAAATAAACAAATGGGACTACATCTAATTAAAAAGTTTCTGCACAGCAAAGGAAACAATTAACAATATGAAGGGCAACCTATGGAATGAGGTAAAATATTTGCAAACTACACATTTGATAAGAGGATAATATTCAAAATATATAAGGTATGCAAACAACTCAATAGCAGAAAAAATAATTTAAAAAATGATCAAAGGACCTGAATAGATGTTTCTCAAAATAAAATACAAATGACCAACAGGTATATGAAAAAATACTCAACATCATGAATCATCAGGGAATGCAAATTGAAACTACAATGAGATGTTACTATACACCTGTTAGGATGGCTATTATTAAAAAGACAAGAGATAAGTGTTGGTGAAGGTATGGAGAAAAAGAAACCCTTATACATTGTTGATGGGAATATAAATTGTTATAGCCATTATGAAAAACAGAATAGAGATTGCCTAAAAAATTAAAAATAGAACTACCATATGACCCAGCAGCCCCACTCTGGGTATATATCCACAGGAAATGAAACCATCTGCACTCCCAAGTTCATGCAGCATTATCCACAATAGCCAAGATATTGACAGATTAGTGGATAAAGAAAATGTTTTACATATATATAATTCAGCCTTTAAAAAGAAGGAAATACTATCATTTGTCACATGGATGAACTGGGGATATGTTATACTAAGTGAAATAAGAAGCCAGGCAAAGAAAGACAAATAGCATGATCTCACTTACATGTGGAATATAAAAAAGTCAAACCCACAGAAGCAGAGAGTAGAATGGTGGTTGCTAGCAGGTAAGGGGGTGTAAATAGGAAGATGTTGGTCAAAGGGTACAGACTTTCAGTTATAAGCTGAATAGGTTCTGAAGACCTAATGTAGAGCATAGTAACTTTAGTTAAGAATAATGTATTGTATACTTTAAATTTGCTGAGAGAATAGATCTTAAGTATTTTCACCACACACACACACACGTAGCTATGTGAGGTGATGGATATGTTAATTAGGTTGATTGTGGAATCATTGCACAATGTGTATGTTTATCAAAACATCACATTTTATGCCTTAAATATATATAATTTCTGTTTGTCACTTAAACATCAATAAAGCTGGAAAAAAGTATCAATTTCGTGATAGACAAAAAGATCCGTGGAATAAAATTGAGAATATGGACATAAACTACAAAAATTTAATATTAAAAATAAATAAAATATATTCTTCTGGAATAAAATTGAGTTGAATCCTATCTTATGCCATATAAAACATTAAATTCCTGATGGATTAGAGACATAATTATAAAACATAAAATAACTAAAGCCCTTCAAAAAATCTAGGGGATGACAAAATTTTCTCTGATAATGACTATTCAATTAATGACTTGGTCATAATGGCTCTTGAAATGTTATATCACTTTTTTTGTGTGTGTAAAGCTTTATCACCCAAACCATACCAAATAAATGGACTAAAAGAAGTGATTTTTCAACATTTGGTTTAATGCAAAGACACACCATTTACTCAACACAATAGTTTTCAGTCATGGAGTATCATATAATAAACTGGGATTGTGCACCTTGTTTGGGTGGACCCAAAATATTTGCTTTACACACATCCATGAAGCAGAAGGAATGAAGGGGTAGTTTTTTTTTTTTTTTTAACATTTTTTCAATGTGCTGTGCACATGTACTATTTCCAAATTTTGAAATAGTGCAAATAGTATTAGTATTCCCCTTTTGTTTTTATCTAAGTTTGGTTTTCTGTGCAGTTTGAATGTAAGATAACCCTGAATCTCCCAAGAGGTTTAAAAATTGGTGAATAAAATGGGAAAGAAGGAGGAAAAAGCACTCCAATACACATATACATTATATGCATTAGCTGTTTTTACATTCAAGTTGTTGTTTATTACTTACATATAGTTGCTTTTATTGTTTAATTAGTATGTTTTTCTATCTGTGAAAATTATTTAGGTATCTTTTGAGTTGTGATGAAACACATCATAAATTTTCCTCTTAAAATTAGTGTAAATTATTTTTATAGTATAAAAACACATAACTTCAAATCTATACCCTTAAAATTGAAAGTGTGTAGCACAGTAGTCCTAACTATATGCATATTTTTGTATACTAGATCTCTAGAACTTTCTCATCTTGCATAACTGAAACTTTATCTCCATTTTCCTCTCCTCCCAGTCCCTGGAAACCACCATTTACTTACTGCCTCTATGAGTTGAGATATTTTTAATTTAATGACTTTTAATCTAATGATTGGATTTTAAAAAACAAATAGAGGTATTATCTCAATTTGAGAAAATGAGAAAAAGTCTTATGAATACAACACAGGTATAACAATGTTCTTTTTTTTTTTTCTTTTTTTTTTTTATTATACTTTAGGGTTTTAGGGTACATGTGCACAATGTGCAGG
>NW_026653128.1:0-16155 GCF_009828535.3 Hylobates moloch
ATTGCCTAGGTTTTCTTGTAGGATTTTAATGGTTTTAGGTCTAACATATAAGTCTTTAATCCATCTTGAATTAATTTTTGTATAAGGTGTAAGGAAGGGATCCAGTTGCAGCTTTCTACATATGGCTAGCCAGTTTTCCCAGCACCATTTATTAAATAGGGAATCCTTTCCCCATTTCTTGTTTTTGTCAGGTTTGTCAAAGATCAGATAGTTGTAGCTATGCGGCATCATTTCTGAGGGCTCTGTTCTGTTCCATTGATCTATGTCTCTGTTGTGGTACCAGTACCACGCTGTTTTGGTTACTGTAGCCTTGTAGTATAGTTTAAAGTCAGGTAGCATGATGCCTCCAGCTTTGTTCTTTTGGCTTAGGATTGACTTGGCGATGCGGGCTCTTTTTTGGTTCCATATGAACTTTAAAGTAGTTTTTTCCAATTCTGTGAAGAAAGTCATTGGTAGCTTGATGGGGATGGCATTGAATCTATAAATTACCTTGGGCAGTATGGCCATTTTCACGATATTGATTCTTCCAACCCATGAACTCATCCTTTTTTATGGCTGCATAGTATTCCATGGTATATATGTGCCACATTTTCTTAATCCAGTCTATCATTGATGGACACTTGGGTTGGTTCCAAGTCTTTGCTATTGTGAATAGTACCACAATAAAGGACACGGGATAGGGAACATCACACACCAGGGCCTGTCATGGGGTGGGGGGAGGCAGGAGGGATAGCATTGGGAGATATACCTAATGTAAATGACGAGTTAATGGGTGCAGCACACCAACATGGCACATGTATACATATGTAACAAACCTGCACGTTGTGCACATGTACCCTAGAACGTAAAGTATAATTTAAAAAAAAGAAAAAGAAAACCTGTCTTTAACTGCCAGCCGCATTTCATGTTTCTTTCCTCTTTCTTTAACTCTTAAACTGACTATGTTCAATAATAAAGTCAATAAACAGGTCAAATAATACAAACATCCAGTTGATGTTTTCTGAATGTTAAATTTGTAAGACAAAGAGTTCTACAATTCTATGGAACAGGGATATGAAAGATAGTGGGAAGTGGGGAGAACATCAAAGATTCAAATATTCATAGGTCTATAGGTCTTTGCCAGATATTTATGATATGTTCTCATCACACTGAACAAGAGCCAGTGTTTGAGTTCTTAGAATAAAGCAAATCCAAAAACATTAGTTTTCAGAGCTTGAATAGACCTTAGAGATCACCAAACCAAACTCCTATTTTATGAACTAGAAAACTGCAGTGCTAAGAAAAACAAAACCAGATATGATTAGCTTATACAGTTAGTTGGAGATATGGGATTTGAATGCAGGTTTCTTGATTCATGGACCAGTCATTCTTTGGCAGTTTTAGTTCTACCTCTTCAGAGCAACCACAAATTATTTGAGAGAGTTGTCCTGTCTTCTTTATCAATACAAAGTATGTAATCTATAGGTAAAGTCCATTTAAGGAAGTTTAAATTACTCCTCTCAGCCTCCTAAGTTGTTCAGAGACAATCTCGGCACCATGAAATATATTTTCTACTTAGTCTCATAGTGTCCTCTTGATTTAATACTACGGAGATAGATTGAATATCTCAAAAACATGACTTAAGAAGACACCAAGGGTCACCGGGCAATGTTCTTCCCACAGAAACAAAGAATTCATTCTTATAGATAACTAAAGAGAATAGAATCTCCTCATGATCATTCCCTCCCACTTTTTATTCTGTTCTTCTTTGCTGCTTTTAAACTCCTTTCCATTTCCCCTTTGCTTCTTTACATCTCTCTGCTCAAATATATACCAGAAACGTTGGGACCAAGTCAGAGGTTTGAATATTCTTTTCCCTTTGCTCACCACAGGGACTCCACCTATTCTCCTAAAAAAAATATATGAACAAGCTGCAACTCACTGCCTACTTTCTATTAGTTCCATTCTCATTTGTTTTAAGGCCTCGGAATATTGCATATGGATAATAACATAAAAAGTAATAAGTCATCTCACAATTCCTTGTGAAATAAAAATCTAGCAATGGGGGTGGGGAGGATTGACAGTCTAATCATCTATTATAATAGCAGTATTTTGTTTTTTGTTTTAAACAAACTGCAGTTTGGAATAGCAATGTGTTTTGTTTATCATGTCAAGTTCTTATGAAAGTATTTCAGCTGGATTTCATCCAAAATATATAACTCACCATGTAATGCATAATTTTGCTGTCATATGGTTGCAAATTTTGACACTTATTTTGCCAGAAAACACAGGTATGAATATGAAAGAAGCCCCCTCAGAGATTTACTGCTTAGTATCCCACTAGTTCCTCAGTCTTTCTTTGTCAAAGCTCAACCAGCCAGTATTTTACCAAGTAGATTTTGTTGCCCTTTGTTTCTGTTTAGATTTCCTTAAAAATTACCCTTCAAAAAAATCTATAGGCTAATTTTTTTTATTTTTATTGCTAATTGTTTCTAATTCTTCAACATTAAATGACATAAACTGTCTTGGATATTCATAGCTAAAATAAGTGCAGACAATTTTACAATTTCCTTGAATGGTCATGGTTGCACAATGAAACTTTTTATTACTCTTTCAATTGCACATAAAAATTACTCTTTTTCTTTATGGCTATCTACCTCAAAATTCTTTGTTTCAAGTATACAAATGAGTCATTAGTGAAAGCAAAATGGGTACTTTTTATCTAAGAAATGCTAAAACTTAAGTTACTTTAAAATTCAGCATTTTCTGGGTTAAATTAGAACACTACTTCAATATCTGCAATTCAAATAAGTCCTCTGAGAAATTGGCCTCCATAACCAGTGACGTGCTGCTGAACTGAACAGATCTCCAAAATATCCTAACAGATTTCTTTCTTTCATTGTAGAATTGTTTCCATCTGGTGCTTAGATATTAAACCTGGAATATGTAAAGGCTCTCCTCTCTCACCCTGTTTGACTTCCAAATTCTGGCAAATAATTTGCATTGTCAATGAATTGAGGATTAAAATTTTGAACTTAACTGAGTAGTTGTAAGATGCGAAACTTAAAGTGATAGATCTTCGAAGTAGTGAATTTTTCTTTCTTTTAATTTTGAGAAATGGAGACTTGAAATGTTAGTTGTTTGTAGAACATTCTAATTCGAATCTTATTTGCTTAAAAAGAATAAAAATTTTCTCAATTTTTATCCCAAGTTCAGGATATCAAAACATGAATTTGTGAACAGTATTATAGGCCAAATTTTTTTGTACTTAGAATGTTAGCATCTAAAAATACTTGTATGCATATATTTCAAGAGATAAGCAGATAGCTATTTAGACACATGCATGTTGAAGTTTCCAAGACCCTCGGTCACTGACAGTGATTTCTTCATGAGAATTTTAAGGAGGCTTCACACTAATAGAAAATAATGTCTGACTTTTACGACTGGCAACATTTTTCATGGCATTTTAACTGGAAAGCACAGAGTTACTTCTGAGAAACATAATTGCTTCCAGAAATGTTTAACCCACTAGGAGAATGTTTACATGAAGTGAGCAATAGTCACAAGAAGTGAATAAACCAATTCTCTGCACACAGCAGCGTAAAAGCCTGGGAGCACGCATACAGGGATCTGTAAGAGAACCAGTGCAGGACACAATCGTTCTGTTCAATTGTTTTCTTATTGTCAGTAGTCTGGCAACTGCCACCCATTCCCCTTTAACCCAGCAGTGGATAGCACATGGCTTCCAGAGCAAAGAGTCAACCAGTGCTCCATTTCCAAATCTTCACATTTAGGTCTGTCTTCCCCCTCACCATTCCTTTCTTTCTGACATTCCATTATACATTGTCTCTCATTTAATTGTTTCCTTCAATCTCTTTTTCCTAAATTTGATCTGCTTTGATCTGGAATATTTTCTGATGCACTGAAGTAAAACTGGTCATTCTCCATTTCGTTGCTAGTTAAAAAGATAACTTTTGAGTTCCTACACACACTTGGAACTGCTCACCATCTCTGCCAGTGTGCTCACATTTACTTAAAAAAAAAAGCCTAAGAAGACCTGCAATGAAACATTACCTTGAGAAGGACAGTTAAGAATGTTTTGCTGATAGCCAATCAAAACCACAATGAGATACCATCTCACACCAGTTAGAATGGCGATCATTAAAAAGTCAGGAAACAGCAGGTGCTAGAGAGGATGTGGAGAAATAGGAACACTTTTACACTGTTGGTGGGACTGTAAACTAGTTCAACCATTATGGAAGTCAGTGTGGCGATTCCTCAGGGATCTAGAACTAGAAATACCATTTGACCCAGCCGTCCCATTACTGGGTATATACCCAAAGGATTATAAATCATGCTGCTATAAAGACACACGCACACGTATGTTTATTGCGGCACTATTCACAATAGCAAAGACTTGGAACCAACCCAAATGTCCAACAACGATAGACTGGATTAAGAAAATGTGGCACATATACACCATGGAATACTATGCAGCCATAAAAAATGATGAGTTCATGTCCTTTGTAGGGACATGGATGAAACTGGAAACCATCATTCTCGGTAAACTATTGCAAGGACAAAAAACCAAACACAGCATGTTCTCACTCATAGGTGGGAATTGAACAATGAGAACACATGGACACAGGAAGGGGAACATCACACTCCAGGGACTGTTGTGGGGTGGGGGGAGTGGGGAGGGATAGCATTAGGAGATATACCTAATGCTAAATGACGAGTTAATGGGTGCAGCACACCAACATGGCACATGTATACATATGCAACAAACCTGCACATTGTGCACATGTACCCTAAAACTTAAAGCATAATAATAATAAAATAAAATAAAATAAAGAATGTTTTGCTGATAGGCATATAATCACTTGACTGATTCTCACAAACATTTGTGGGAATCTTTTAAAGTATCTTAGTCCAGTTGGGTCTCAGCAGGACCCAACATCTTGACCCAAAGGCCTCCAAACAAAAAGATTCATTAAAGTGGTGAAAATTTTCCATAAAACTTTAAGACATCTAAGAATTAATTTCTGTAGTTCCCTGCCATGCAAAATATTACAGTGTAAGTTTAGAGCTAATATTGGAACTAGAATAATCTAGAACAGATAGATATTCTCAAAATATTGTACATACTTTAAACTAAAATATAAAAAAGATCCAAAAACATCCATTGCAGTTTGCAACATGAGTCTTACAGAAAATTACAATGTGTACTTCTAGCTAAAAGGAGCAAAAAAAATCAATGCTAAGTGAATGATGTAACTGTTTTGTATCTTTTCATCCACTCAAAAAGAAGAAAGGGAGAGAGGAAGGAAGGAAGGAAGGAAGGAAAGAAGGAAGGAAGGAAGGAAGGAAGGAAGGAAGGAAGGAAGGAAGGGAGGGAGGGAGGGAGGGAGGGAGGGAAGGGAAGGGAAGGAAAGAAAGGAAGATTTTATTTACTCTGATTAAAAGTTGCATTTTCTTTTCTGTCTCCTTTTTTCCGTCCTCTCCCCCATCTGCCCACAGTTCCCTCTTTCCTTTTCTCCATTTGTATGACAGTGGCACTGATTCAGAGAAGGGGTGGAGTCCGATATTTTGGGTGGTCTTAGTAAAGCTTTAGTCTTTGGCTAACCTCTCCTTAAATTGGTCAGAAGCCAAGAATTTCCAGTATTAGGGAGAGTCACTTTGAAAAGTTGTATATGCATGTGTGCGTGCATGTCAATATATTTGCTCTGGCTTAACAAGAAAAACTGAACAACTTGTCAGCCAGAGCAACAATTATTTCTCCCAAACTTAAAACATATCCCTGTGTAAGCTGTGGTTCTTATTTGGTTTCAGTGTTCATTTATTTCAGTTTATTGTTTGACATCTCCCACTAGCTAAGCCAGGAAACTCATGGCAGATCTTCAAAAAATAACTCCACTCCCACATCTCTTGTTTTCTTTGTTCTGATTCTTTGCTCTCTCTTACCCTCACAAAGTTTAATGAAACAAGTGTTCAGGGAAAGATAGTATTTGCTTATTGTATCTTAGTATAGTTTAAGAACCAAACGTAAAGTCTCCCTTACAGCTTCTCTGTTTTATTATAAAATTATACTTGATTCAGATTTGTTTTGAAAGACCAGTTATACTTTTTTAATTAAAAAGAGGAATACAATGTCTTTTTTTCCATAAATAGACTCACAAAGAAGGTAGGAGTTATTTTTTTCCATTAATGCCTTAACAAAACAGTCTTACATACTCTGAATTGGAGTGAAAATTAGAGAAATAAATCACCTGCATGATGAGTATACATTATCATGGAATTTTAAAATGCCTCATCTTTTGGGTACCTGGCAATATTTAGTAAAAAATAACCAACAGGGTAAAAAAAAAATGCCAACATCATTTCAATGAAAATAACCAAACTGCTGCCAGAAAACAAAGTAGCAAATCCATTTAGGCTCACTGGTGCATGTCTGGAACTTTCCAAATGAAACCTTGCATCAAAGGAAAGTTTGAACACTTTTCTTCAAGATCAATCAAAACTAAACTAAAATTGCAGGCTTTAAGAGTTACAAATTTCCACTCTTAAGAGCAATCTTATTTTGTTTGATTGCAGTTGGGTCCAAAGCAAGAAATGAAATATTTAAAATGGAGGATTTGTAATATACTACTGGTATCCTTTCTTAAGTGGCTGTCCCTCCAAAGAATGCCAAAACTTTGTAGACTTGATTGGATTGGTACTAGAAATGGTAAACAACACTGCAAAATAATGAAGAGAACATTTTATCCAAGTTAGCACAAATGAATAAGCTTTATTTTTAAATGAAAAATTCCAAAGATACTGATTCACAAAAAGAGGGAGCATTTCAAGTTCACATTAGAAAAGTCATTGGTAGGAACCAACAATACAGTATTTAGTGTAGCTGTTCTGGAACAAAATGGAGCTAAGTTGATTAAGCAGGAATTTGAGCTACAAAATGAATATCAGCTATAACAGACTAATGCTTTAAAGAACTACAAGCTACTGATTCTCAATAGCCTTATGATTTTTTAACTCTTACATTATAGAACTCTATAAACCAAATCACCTACAAAATGATAATAAATTGAAAATCTTCAAAATAATCAATCTTCTTTGAATGTGCTTCTACTCAAAAAGAATGTGATAATTGAGTTTTTCCAAAAAATGGCAAACCTAATTTCAATGATGATGACTTTTTTTATTTCCAACTAGAGAAAGAGGCAAAGATCTAGTTGCTATTTAAGTTTGACAAAGTCTACATTTTGAGGAAATCTTATTATCCTTAGAATATTTAGAATAATGCTAGTAGTTAAGAGTGAACAATACCAGCTCTGTTTCAATACAGTAGAATGAGCACATGCATCTAATTGTAATATTATCTGACAGCCTACTTAAACTATGTAAAGTATTTTTTAAAAGATTTAAACCCACAAAGACACAAAGAATAATAATAAAGATAACACTGCATTTTGAGACTTGAATGACACACACAGACACACACACACAGAGAGAGAGAGAGAGAGAGAGATTGACTAATGACTATTTCCTCCCACGAGTAGTTATGGGAAACTTAGGATAAAATCTACTTTATGTCAGAGAATACTCAAAAGGCGTAGGAACTAACAGCAACAGGTGACTTTATAATAAGGGTTTATGGAAGACAGGAGATAAAATAAGGAAGCCCAGAGAAAAGCTTTTTGAGAAACAATGAGATCTCAGGATCCTCTACTTAATTCCATGTTGCTGAGCAAGTGCCCTACAAGCACACATTCCAGTGTAGAATGCTGGAAGCTTATTTTCTAGAAATGGTTAAAAAAAAAAAAAAGGATATGTTCATTTCCTGTGGTTGTTGTAAAAGAAGTCACCACAAATGGAGGCTTCAAACTTCAAAAATGTATTCTCTCTCAGTTCTAGAGGTCAGAACTCTAAAATCAGTTTCACTGAATCAAACGCAAGGTGTTCGCAGGACTTCATTTCCTCCATGAGAGAGTCCCTCCCTGATTTCTTCTAGCTTTCTCAAATGGCTGTGGATCTCCAAACTCTGCCTGTATAGTCACACTGTCTCCTTTCCTGTGTGTGTCAAATCTCCTTCTGCCTCTCTTTTACAAGGGTGCAAAAGATCTCACCCAAATAATGCAAGACAGTCCTACTATGTCAAGATTCTTAGTTAGATCTGCAAAGACCCTTATTTCTTATAAGGTAATATTTTCAGGTCCCAGGGATTAGGACTTGATGTGTTTTGGTGGCCATTAAGAATAGTGGCCTTGCTCTAATACAAAGAATATATAATTTGCGAATGTCAGGCACCATTGAGGGCAACATCTTCCTCACTTAGCTTCCATAATGCCAAAAAAAGTGGACTCTCACCTTCCCTTAAATTGATGTAAAAGCTCTTCTGTAAGGAACTTGATTAGTCCAAAAAGAAAGTTCTAAAGTTGGTGCCCCCAAAATGCCCCCACCACCAGATCATTCTGCAGTGAAGCTCAATCAACAAATCAGATCCACATGATCACAGTCTCCATTCAGTCTTTTATTCTTCCACTCTTAATCACAGGCATACAGGGATTGCCAGATATCTGAGAGAAGCTTCAAACATGGAAGAGAGACTCTAAAATAAACAAACAAAAAGCAAATTCCTCTTTGGGGGTAGCAGGCTATTCAAGGAAAGAAGCTTACTTTTTATAGTAGTGATAGCCTCTGAACAATAAAAATAGACGGAAAACATTTAGAGAACTGAAAGAACAATAAAAAAATTTAAGAATTGAAAGACTTAAACTAAATTATCTACCCATTAAGTCTATCAACATATAAATAGAGAAAATAAGCCATTTTCAGATTTGCAAAATAACAAATTTTGATCTTCACGTAACCTTCCTCAAAAAGTTTTTGAGGATGTTTACTCTGAACCAAAATGGAGTAATAGAAACTAGACTTAATCTCGTCCTTGATACAAACAAAAAACAGACAAAAATAATGACAGAGACATTTGAAAGACACTGAACATCAGGCAACAAAGGTAAATCCTAATATTACCCCAGTTTACCACCTTGAGAGTTTACAGATCCAAAATGAGTGATGAAAAACTCAGATGGATCCCGGAGGCTCCCTGAGTTGAGGACACAGAGATGAGACTCCAGAGAGATGAAGGCAGGTAAAGTTTCTAGGAAAGAGTACCAGAGAGGAGAGAGCTCACAGAATGAAACCCAGAGAGCTGCAGAATGTGCCCCACAAGCAGTGATCAGTGCTATAAGTGAGAAGACTACCCAAAGTAGGGGGAAAAAACACCCAAAAGGACAGTGTTAACAGCATCTGCTTCTCACACAGGGATGGTAAGAGGACCTCATCTCACCCAGCAATCTGGGAAACCTCTTTGTTTACAGGCATTGGATAGGATACACAGAGGGATCTCATCTCTAGAGTACTTTTCCAGCCCTCTTAACACATCCTAGAAGCAAAAACTCAAAGGATCAATCTGCTTTCAAGTAACTTGACTCCATGCCCAAAAAAGCTCAAGAATATTTATAGGAAACAAAAGTGCACCAGACCCAAAAAAGGAAAATGCATAATATCTATCAACCAATCAAAAATTGCCAGTCAGACAAAAAGCAGGAAAATATGATTCATTGTAAAGCAATAGAGCAATCAATATTAAACTGACCCAGAACTGAAAAAGATGTTAGAATTAGCAGACACATACATTTAAAATGTTATTGTTACTATATTCCATATGTCCAGAAAGTTGAGTAGACACATGGAAGATCTCTTTTTTAACTCAAATCAAACATCTAAAGATGAAGATACTGGAGAAAAAATGAACTTGAAGATATAATAATAGAAACTATCCAAATAGGAAACATAGAGAAAAAAAGAAAATGAATTTTTAAAAAACCATTGGTAGCTGTGAGACAACTTCAAGCAGCCGAACATATGTGTATTTAGAGTCTTCGATGGAAAAGAGAAAGAAGAGGAAAAAGAAAAAATATTTTAATAAATAACCTCCAAAACTATCCAAATTTGATGAAAACTATAAATCCACAGTCTAAAAAGTTCAATGAACCCTGAGCACAAAAAATATGAAGAAAACTGCATAAGAATACATCATAACAAAATTGCTAAAAACCGGTGATAAACAGAAAGTCTTAAAAGCAGCCAAAGAAAAAGCAAACACTATGTTCAGATGAAGAGACATCAAGATAAGAGCATATTTTTTGTTGGAAACAATGCAAGTGAAAAGGCAGTAGAGCAATATATTTAAAGTACTAAAGGAAGAGAAAACTGTCAACTTCAAAATCTATACCTAAGAGATAATATCTTTGAAAATATCAATGAAAATTAAAGATTATTTTCAAAGTCAAAATAAAGATTACTTTCAGACATACAAAAGCCACAGGAATTTATCTCAAACATACCAACAAATAATTAAGTTGAACAAATTCCTAATATTTGAAAACAAAAAAATCACTTTCTAAATAATTCATAGGCCTAAAAAAAGTTAAAAGAACAAATTCGAGTGTATTTTAAACAGAATAAAAATAAAAGTGTATTTTAAAAAGAATAAAAATAAAAGTGCAATTGCTATGGGTTAAATTATGCCCTCACCCCAAATTATGTTCTTACCCTTAGTACACCAAAATGTGACTTTATTTGAAAATAGGATCATTACAGGTATAATCACTTAAGTTAAGATAAGGTCATACTGGATAGGGTAGGCTCTTAACCCAGTTTGGTTGGTGCCTTTACAAGAAAAGGAGAAAAGACACACACACAGAGAATACCAACTGAAGACAGAGGCAGAAATTAGAATGATAAACCACCAAGCTAAGGAATACCAAGGATTGTTGCCACACCAGAAACTAAGAAAGGACAAGAAAAGATTCTGCCCAGTGACTGCAGGAGAACATTTTGGTGATATTTCGACTCTGGACTTCCAGCCTCCAGAACTGTGAGAGAATAAATTACTGTTGTGTTAAGTGATGCAGCATGTGGTACTTTGTTATAGAAACCCTAGAAACTAATACAACATATCAAAATGTATGGGATGCACCTAAAATAGTACTTAATGTTTAATTTAACCTACTTAATATTTATACTTGAAAATAAAAATGACCTTGTCAATGACATTAACTTCCAAAGCAGGAAGATGAGAAGGAAAAAAATAAGTATCAGTGCAGAAATCAATTATCTAGAAATCACAAAACAAGTCAGTGAAAGCCAAAACTCCAAACAGCATGGTACTGGAACCAAAACAGATATATATAGACCAATGGAACAGAACAGAGGCCTCAGAAATAACACCACACATCTACAACCATCTGATGTTTGAAAAACCTGATAAATACAAGCAATGGGTAAAGGATTCCCTGTTTAATAAATGGTGATGGGAAAACTGGCTAGCCATATGTGGAAAACTGAAACTGGATCCCTTCCTTACACCTTATACAAAAATTAACTCAAGATGGATTAAAGACTTAAATATAAGACCTAAAACCATAAAAACCCTAGAAGAAAACCTAGGCAATACCATTCAAGACATAGGCATGGGCAAGGACTTCATGTCTAAAACACCAAAAGCAATGGCAACAAAAGCCAAAATAGACAAATGGGATCTAATTAAACTAAAGAGCTTTTGTGCAGCAAAAGAAACTATCGTCAGAATGAACAGGCAACCTAGAGATTGGGAGAAAATTTTTGCAATCTATCCAGCTAACAAAGGGCTAATATCCAGAATCTACAAAGAACTCAAACAAATTTACAAGATAAAAACAAACAATCAAAAAATGGGTGAAGGATATGAACAGGCACCTCTCAAATGAAGACATTTATGCAGCCAACAAACTTACGAAAAAATGCTCCTCATCACTGGTCATTAGAGAAATGCAAATCAAAACCACAATGAGATACCATCTCACACCAATTAGAATGGCGATCACTAAAAAGTCAGGAAACAACAGATACTGGCGAGGATGTGGAGAAGTAGGAATGCTTTTACATTGTTGGTAGGAGTGTAAATTAGTTCAACCATTGTGGAAGACAGTGTGGTGATTCCTCAAGGACCTAGAACCAGAAATACCATTTGACCCAGCAATCCCATTACTGGGTATATACCCAAAGGATTATAAATCATTCTACTACAGAGAGAGATGCACACGTATGACTATTGCAGCACTGTTCACAATAGCAAAGTCTTGGAACCAACCCAAATGCCCATCAATTATAGATTCAATTAAGAAAATGTGGTACATATACACCATGGAATACTATACAGTCATAAAAAAGGATGAGTTCATGTCCTTTGCAGGGACATGGATGAAACTGGAAACCATCATTCTCAGCAAAGTAACACGGGAACAGTAAACCAAACACTGCATGTTTTCACTCATAAGTGAGAGCCAAACAATGAGAACACATGGACACAGGGAAGGGAACATCACACACTGGGGCCTGTCAGAGGGTGGGGGTTGGGGGAGGGAGAGCATTAGGAGAAACACCTAATGTAAATGACAAGTTGATGGATGCAACAAACCAGCATGACACATGTATACCTATGTAACAAACCTGCATGTTATGCACATGTACCCCAGAATTTAAAGTATAATTTTAAAAAGAAGAGGAAAGAAAATTGACTTCTAGCCAGACTGATCAGAAAAAAAAACAATGAAAGAGAAGACACAAGTTACCAATATCAAAAATGAGAGAGGTAGCATCACTATAAATTCTATGAATATTTAAAGAATATAAGAAAACATCGTGAACATATTTATGGCAACAAATTGACCAATTTAGATGAAATGAAAGATTCAATATTGTTGAGATGTGTATTCTCCCCAGTTTACAGATTCAACACAATCCCAGTCAAAATCCTAGCAAGGGTGTAGAAACTTACAAGCTGATTCTAAAATTTATATGGAAATGCAAATAATCACTCAAAACAACCTTGAATAAAAAGCCAAAGTAGGAGAACTGACACTACACATGATATGAAGACTCATGAGAAAGCTATAGTAATCAAGATGATGCTATTGGCATCACACAAGATAGACATGTAGATCAATGAAACAAAAAGCACTCAGAAATAAGTTCACACATGTATGGACAATGAGTTTCAACAAAGACGCAAAGGCAGAATTCATTGGAAAAGGACAGCCTTTTCAAAAAGGGTACTGGAAAAATTTAATTTCCATATGGAATAAACAAGCTTTGATCCATATCTCACACTGTATAAAAAATTAATTCAAAATGGATTATACATTTAAATGTAAAATCTATAAGAAATATAAAAACTTCTAGAATACATCATAGGAGAAAATTTAGGTGACTGAGTTAAACAAGGTTTTATTATTTACTATACAAAAAGAGCAACTTATAAAAGAACATGTGTTAGTCCATTTTCATGCTGCTGATAAAGACATACCCAAGACTGGGTGATTTACAAAAGAAAGAGGTTTAATTGGACTCACAGTTCCACATGGCTGGGGAGGCTTCAAAATCATGGTGGAAGGCAAGGAGGAGCAAATTACATCTTACGTGGATGGCGGCAGGCATAGAGAGCGAGCTTGTTCAGGGGAACTCCCATTTTTAAAAAACATCAGATCTCAGAGACTCACTCACCATCACAGGAGCAGCACAGGAAAGACCCGCCCCCATGATTCAACCACCTCCCACCAGTTTCCTCCCATGGCATGTGGGAATTGTGGAAGTTACAATTCAAGATGAGATTTGGGTGGGGACACAGCCAAACAATATCATAACACATTTATAATTTCTCCTTTATCAAAACTTAAAACTTCTGCACTTCAAAAGACTTTTTTAAAATTTTTTGAGACAGGATCTCACTCTGTCACCCAGACTGAAGTGCAGTGGCACAATCTCAGCTCACTGCAGCCTCCATCTTCTACAATCCTCCCACCTTAGCTTCCCAAGTAGCTGGGACTACAGGTATGTACCAGTATATCCAGCCAACTTTGGGTTTTTTTTGTTTTGTTTTTGTTTTTTGTTGTTGTTGTTGTTGTTGTTGTTTGGTAAAGATGAGGTCTCCCTATATTGCCCAGGCTGATCCCCAACTCCTGGACTCAAGCAGTCCTCCACCTCAGCCTTGTAAAGTGCTGGGATGTGCACCGTGCCCAGCCAAAAGATTATTAAAGATTAAAAATACTATTAAAATATTTTAAAAAGCAGCTTACCTAATGAAATAAAATATTTACAAATCATGTATCTGATAGGGGAATTTTGCTCAGAATATATAAATAACTCTAAATCTCAATAATTAAAAAAAATCCACTAAAAATATGGGCAAAATATTTTAGTAAACATTTAACTAAAGAAAATATGCATGGCAAATAAGAGAATTTTTAAAAATCCTCAATAACATTAGTCACTAAGATAATGCAACTTAAAATCACAATGAGATGCAAATACAAACCTATTAAAATGGCCAAAATTTGAACCCCTGAACATACCAAGTGTTGGAAAGGATGTGAAGGAATTGAAACTCTTGTTTGCAGCTGCTGAGACTGCAAAATGGTGGGACGACTCTGTAGAGCATTTTGGCAGTTTCTGAAATAGTTAAAAATACACCCACCATATGATCCAGCTATTCTACTTCTAGATAGTTACCCAAGAGAAATTTTAAAATATTTTCATACAAAGACACATATGAATGTTTACAGCAGCTTTACTTGTAATAGCCAAAATCGAGAAGCAACCAAAATATCTACTATCAGTTAAATGGATAAACAAACTCTGGGATATCTAAATTTAAAAATACAAAACAATAAAAAGGAATGTTCTATTGATACATATTACATGAATGAATCTCAAAATATGCTGAGTAAAATCAGCCAGATTTTTTTAAAGTACATGCTACATGATTCTAGTCACATAAATTCTAGGCAGTGCAAAGCAAATAGTAAAAAAAGCAGAACCGTAGTTGCCTAGGTATGGTGTTAAAATGATTGGGACACAAATTGAGGAAAATTTGAGCACCACAATAATTAATGATAGTAATGTATTATACTACCTTTTTAAATTCATGGCTATTTAGAAAAGAAAAAGTGACCAAAAAAATTAAGGAAAGGAGAAAGAAAGGCTCTACTTTGGAAAAGAATGCCAGATAGCAAATGTAAAATAAATGAGACAATCAGAAAAATAACATTTTTCAAACTGCAATATAATGACTGAATCAGCAAAAGTCATCAATTAATGTAAAAAATGATTTATACTTCTACATGTTTTATATTTTCACACTTGAAAAATGACTAATAGTTGTAGATATGTGGCATTATTTCTGAGGGCTCTGTTCTGTTCCATTGATCTATGTCTCTGTTGTGGTACCAGTACCATGCTGTTTTGGTTACTGTAGCCTTGTAGTATACTTTGAAGTCAGGTAGCATGATGCCTCCAGCTTTGTTCTTTTGGCTTAGGATTGACTTGGTGATGTGGGCTCTTTGTTGGTTCCATATGAACTTTAAAGTAGTTTTTTCCAATTCTGTGAAGAAAGTCATTGGTAGTTTGATGGGGATGGCATTGAATCTATAAATTACTTTGGGCAGTATGGCCATTTTCACGATATTGATTCTTCCAACCCATGAGCATGGAATGTTCTTCCATTTGTTTGTATCCTCTTTTATTTCATTGAGCAGTGGTTTGTAGTTCTCCTTGAAGAGGTCCTTCACATCCCTTGTAAGTTGGATTCCTAGGTATTTTATTCTCTTTGAAGCAACTGTGAATGGGAGTTCACTCATGATTTGGCTCTCTGTTTGTCTGTGATTGGTGTACAAGAATGCTTGTGATTTTTGTACATTGATTTTGTATCCTGAGACTTTGCTGAAGTTGCTAATCAGCTTAAGGAGATTTTGCGCTGAGACAATGGGGTTTTCTAGATATACAATCATGTCATTTGCAAACAGGGACAATTTGACTTCCTCTTTTCCTAATTGAATACCCTTTATTTCCTTCTCCTGCCTGATTGCCCTGGTCTTTGACCAACCTGACAAAAACAAGAAATGGGGAAAGGATTCCCTATTTAATAAATGGTGCTGGGAAAACTGGCTAGCCATATGTGGAAAGCTGAAACTGGATCCTTTCCTTACACCTTATACAAAAATTAATTCAAGATGGATTAAAGACTTAAATGTTAGACCTAAAACCATTAAAATCCTACAAGAAAACCTAGGCAAT
>NW_026653129.1:0-16122 GCF_009828535.3 Hylobates moloch
GGCAGGAGGCAGGGGCGGCCACAGCAGACGGGGCAGGGGACGGGGAAGACTGCGGGGGACCCGGCAGGGGATGGGGGCGGCTGCGGGGGTCGGGGCAGGGGTCGGGGTCGGCCGCGGGGGTTGGGGCAGGGGTTGGGGTCGGCCGCGGGGGACCCGGCAGGTGATGGGGGAGGCCGCAGGGAAACCGTCGGGGAACGGGGGCGGCCGCGGCGGTTGGGGCAGGGGTCGGGGTCGGGGTCGGCCGCGGGGTCGGGGCAGGGGTCGGGGTCGGCCACGGGGTCGGGGCAGGGGTCAGGGGCGGCTGCGGCGGAGGCGGGAGGGGCCGGGGCGGTGCCAGCCCGCACCTCTGGAAGACGTTCTACAGGAAGCTCTGGTCGGGCAGCGCCCCGCCCGGGGCCAGGGCGGTAGGAGTAGGCGGCCAAGGGCCGAGGCGCGCGGCTGGGCTGAGGCGCCTGCGGCAGCGGGAGACCTCTCAGGGCGGCTCCGCTTCCGCCTCTGTCCGGGGCGGGGCCTGGCGTTAACGCCAATTCCGGGGGCGCAGGAAATGCGCGTTGTCCGGGATCCTCCCGCGCAGACCACCTGCGGGAAGGCGCTTGGAGAAAATGTCCCGCGCAGCGACCCGGGACAGGCAGTGATGGAGCAGGGATTTAATTTGCTTTTTAGTTCTTGTATAAAGAGAAGTTTTGACGTGAATATGATTCCCGCTAACAGTCGGAAACTCTGGGCGGGGCGCGGTAGCTCACACCTGCGGTCCCTGCGCTTTGGAAGGTGGAGGCGGGCGGAGCTCTTGAGCCCAGCAGTTGGGACCAGCCTGGGCAGCGTGGCTAGACCCCATCCCTACAAAAATTACAAAAAGTAGTCGAGCGTGGTGGCGGGCTCCTGTGGTCCCATCTACTCCGTGGGCTGAGGCGGGAGGATCGCCTGAGCCTGGGAGCTGGAGGCTGCAGGGAGCCGAGATCACGGCAACTCCAGCCCGGTGGACAGCGAGACTCTGCAAAAAAAAAAAAAGAAAAGAAAAAAATGCAGGCCGGGTGCGGTGGCTCACGCCTGTAATCCCAGCACTTTGGGAGGCCAAGGCCAGTGGATCACCTGAAGTCGGGAGTTCGAGACCAACCTGGCCAATATGGAGAAACCCTATATCTACTAAAAATACAAAATTAGCCGGGTGTGGTGGCGCACGCTTGTAATCCCAGCTACTTGGGAGGCTGAGGCAGGAGAATTGCTTGAACCCGGGAGGCGGAGGTTGCAGTGAGCCGAGATCAGGCTGTTGCACTCCAGGCCTGGGCAACAAGGGCAAAACTCCGTCTCAAAAAAAAAAAAAAGCAAAACACAATTCGGGTGGGAAAGGCAGTGTGCAGCGTTCTCCGTTGTCTGTTCTGCCCCGAAAAGCTTCCCTCCTTTAGGTTTAACCTGCGCCCTCACGCTCTGCATCAGCGCCGCCCCCGACCCCATGCAGTTGGAAACACTGGGCGCCTCCCTGCGGGGCCCCTTCCCGCCCTAGTAGTGGTGCAGCCCTGTCTCCCCCGAGACAGCACTGCCTTCGTGCTGGACACAGTTCTACCGTGGAGCCTGGAGTGCCTGTAGCACAAATCCCCAGAATTGGGAAGTGCCCAGCTTTGGGCCACTGCGATCCCTGGGTCTTTCCTGTGCGGGTAGTCTCGTGCCGCCTTCCACCCCAGTCCTGTGTCCTATACTCCAGTTCAGGGTACTACAATTATTCTCATTATTTCATGGGGTTATTCCAGCTTTTCAGGTTCTTCAGTGCCTCATTCCATGAATGCTAACTTTTTTCATCCTCATAGTTCCTAGGGTTGTCTCTGAATTTTCACCCAGTTGCCAACCAAGATGTTGTCTGTGTCTACTGCAGGGGACGGTGCAGGTCTGAATAACTTACTCACAGCTCACCTTTTTGGTGCCTTTGAACTGTGTTAGGAATTACCCACATCTTCTCTCTGGGCAATATTCTACTTTTTATATTGACCCAATTATTTTACTTCTTTGGTGTGTCCTTTCTCCTAACACATACGGGTTCACTTTGAAACCTTGAAACTCACATTTACAAAACATTTTCAATATGAAGCATTGTTCCATGACTCATTAGTGGAGTTCCATCAACATTTACATTTCCAGACCACCCACTGCCCAGTGGTTTTCTTGGTCTCAGTACTCATGAAAGCGGTCTGAAGGTTTATTTTGGGTTCCTAAGTAGTAGACACACACACACACAACACTGCCTGTCAGTTATTTCTCGGAAACTAAATCAGCCCTTCTGTTGCCATCCTATCATGCTTCAGGGGTGCCTGTGCTAGTTTTTAATTCTTTGTCCTAACACAAATATTTGCTCAAACGCCCGTATTAATACTTCCTCTTAGTTTACGAAAGGATTTACTTTCTTACTGGTTGGGATGAAGCTGCCTGAGGTTGCCACCTGTTATTGTTCCTTCATTTATTGGACCATGTCATCCCATCACATGTCTGCCATGGAGGTTTTCAAGCTGTGGTCCCTGGACATGTTAGAAATGCAAATTCTCAGGCCGAACCAGGACTGAATCGGAAGATCTGGGGTAGGGTCCCCCCAGGACTGAATCAGAAGCTCTGGGGTAGGGTCCCCCCAGGACTGAATCAGAAGATCTGGGGTAGGGTCCCCCCAGGACTGAATCGGAAGATCTGGGGTGGGGTCCCTCCAGGACTGAATCAGAAGATCATGGGTGGGGTCCCTCCAGGACTGAATCAGAAGATCTGGGGTGGGGTCCCTCTGTAGGGACCAGCCCCACAGGGTCGGTGGGTCTCTCCCTGTGTGCGGCGACGAGAGTGTAGAAATAAAGACACAAGACAAAGAGATAAAAGAAAAGGCAGCTGGGCCCGGGGGACCACTACCACCAAGATGCGGAGACTGGTAGTGGCCCCGAATATGTGGCTGTGCTGTTATTTATTGTATACAAAGCAAAAGGGGCAGGGTAAAGAATGTGAGTCTTCTCCAATGATAGGTAAGGTCACGTGGGTCACGTGTCCACTGGACAGGGGGCCCTTCCCTGCCTGTCAGCGGAGGCAGAGAGAGAGAAGACAAAGAGACAGCTTACGCCATTATTTCTACATATCAGAGATTATTAGTACTTTCACTAATTTGCTACTGCTATCTAGAAGGCAGGGCCAGGTGTACAGGATGGAACATGAAGGTGGACTAAGAGCATGACCACTGAAGCACAGCATCACAGGGAGACGGTTAGGCCTCGGGATAACTGTGGGAAAGCATGACTGGTGTCAGGCCCTCTACAAGAGGTGGAGGAGCAGAGTCTTCTCTAAACTCCCCCGGGGAAAAGGAGACTCCCTTTCCCGGTCTGCTAAGTAGTGGGTGTTGTTCCTTGACACCTTTTGCTACTGCTAGACCACGGTCCGCCTGGCAACGGGCATCTTCCCAGATGCTGGCGTCACCGCTAGACCAAGGAGCCCTATGGTGGCCCTGTCCGGGCATAACAGAAGGCTCGCACTCCTGTCTTCTGGTCACACCTCACTATGTCCCCTCAGCTCCTATCTCTGTATGGCCTGGTTTTTCCTAGGTTATGATTATAGAGTGGGGATTATTATAATATTGGGATAAAGAGTAATTACTACCAACTAATGATTAATGATATTCATATATAATCATATCTAAGATCTATATCTGGTATGACTATTCTTGTTTTATATTTTATTATACTGGAACAGCTCGTGTCCTCGGTCTCTTGCCTCGGCGCCTGGGTGGCTTGCCACCCACAAATAGTAAGATGACAAGAAAAAACAAGATGATAGCTGTAAAAAATATTGTATCAAATAATAGAAGGAGATCTCATATGCAGAGGAGTAGCCTAGTACCTGGCACACTAAATCAGTATTTACTATGCATGTAATCATAATAGTTGTTATAATAGAAAGATCCAAAGGAAGAGTGTATCTTTGAATTTATTACAGGGACAAGGAAAAAAAATCAGACAATAAGTTGGCATCTTCAATACAATGAAAGAAGCTTGACCTCTAAGATACAAGCACAGAAAGCAATAAAAATAAGTAAAGGAAATATTTCAAGCTGTATAATTCAAGAGTATATCCTTAAAACTACTTAAAAAGCAGGAAAAGGCAAAAGTGTCACTGCAAAACAAAATGAAATTTGTGACATGCAGTAGATTGCAGAAAAGGTATAAAAATTGTTCTTTTAAAAAATGATAGAGGATTTATAAACAAAGATTAGAAGTACAATTTTGAAACTACAGCTAGTTCCAGGTGTGGCTGGATAAACTGATTCTTTCCTCCCCTTTCCCCAACCCATCACACTCACACACTCCATATCAGAAAGAAATCATTAAAATAATTTCACTGGAGCTGCGTAGTACACAGAATAACGCTTCACACAAAGAAGTCCGAATCCTAATCAGAAGCTGTGCACGTGGCAAAGGGTAATTAAGTTTGCTGACCAGTTGACCCTAGAATAGGAAGATTATCCTTGATTATCTAGGTAGGCTGATCAAATCACACGGATGCTTACATGTGGAAAGCGGAGGCGGAAGGGTTCGCATTGGAGTTATGTGGTGTTAGAAAGGTTTGACCAGTCACTGCTGGCTTTGAAGATAGAATGAGCCACAAGCAAAGAAATGTGGGTGGCCTCTCAAAACTAGAAAAGGAAAAATAAAAAAGGATTCTTCCTAGAGACCCATTTCTTATTTCTGACCTTCAGAACTATAAATTTGTTCTGTTTTAAGCCACTAATTTGGGGTTATTTGTTACAGCAGCAATAGGAAACGAATACAAGCTGGAATAAATTCTACACAGGACACAAGGCTCTTTGCCTGTTATGCTCATTTTCTGCTCCTCATCTCTATACTAATGAGGCTGCCTTCCATTGGGTCCATTTCATTTTTCTTCTATATATATTTTTTTTACAAAAAAAGATACATTTTAAAATGTTTAATGTAAACTTTCAATACATGCAAAGTGAACAGAAAAGTATAATGAACTCTCATATACCTACTGGCCAGCTTCCATGGTTATTAACATTTTGTGATTCTTGCTTCATCTAACCTCTAACCACTTCCCATCCTCCTCATGTAATCATTCTTCATAGCTTTTTAATGTCAAATGTACATATACAAATCTAAAATTTTAAATGAACGAATCTCCGCTATACATTTTGACAAATGGATGTGTTCATGTAACTGAGACTCCTATCATGATATAGAATGTTTCCATGTTTCTAGAAAGTTCCCCAATGTTCCTCCCCACTCTCCATATCTATTTTTCCTGGTCTAGAGCATCATATAAATGGATGCTCTAAATCAAGCTCGTCCATCCTGCAGCCTGCAGGCTGCATGTGGCCCAGGATGGCTTTGAATGCAGCTAAACATAAATTCACCAACTTTGTTACTGTTTCTTAAAACATTATCAGTTTTGACCAGGCACGGTGGCTCACGCCTATAATCCCAGCACTTTGGGAGGCAAAGGTGTGTGGCTCACTTGAGGTCAGGAGTTTAAGACCAGACTGCCCAACATGGTGAAATGTCATCTCTACAAAAATACAAAAAATTAGCTGGGTGTGGTGTAGGGCACCTGTAATCCCAGCTACTCAGGAGGCCAAGGCAGGAGAATCACTTGAACCCAGGGGGCAGAGGTTGCAGTGAGCTGAGATCGCGTCATTGCACTCCAGCCTGGGCAACAAGAGCAAAACTCTGTCTCAAAAGAAAACAACAACAACAAAAACAAAACAAAAAACATTATCAGGTTTCTTTGTGGGTTTTTTGCAAATTTTTTTTTTAGCTCATCAGCTATCGTTAGTTTATTTTATGTGTGGCCCAAGACAATTCTTCTTCCAACGTGGCCCAGGGAAGCCAAAAAATTGGACACCCCTGTTCTAAATGTTTATACGGTACATTGTTTTTTGAGTTCAGCGCGTCTGTTAGATTCATTCGTGTTGTTACATGTATCAGCAGGTCATTCTGTTTGTTGTGGAGGAGTATTTCATTGTGTAAATTTCCTTTCATTTTCTCACTGCTGCACACTTCATTTGGCTCCAGTTTTCAATTACCGTGAAAAAGTCGCTATAAATATGTTTGTACAAGACTTTCCATGAACACGTTTTTACTTCTCCTAGATAAATCCCTGTGAGTGGAATGGTTGGACCAAAGGGGAGGTGTATATTTAACTTTATAAGAAAATGCCAAATATTTTTCCAAAGTGGTTGTGCCATTTTACATTCCTACCATCGGTTATTGACAGTTCTGGTTGCTCCACATCCTCGACAAAATTTTCATTTCTCTGATGACTAATAACATTGAGCACTTTGTGTTCTTTGGCCAAATATATATATAAAATATATATATATCTGTATATGTATACACACATACACACACACCCACACACCCACACACACACACACACACATATCTTCCTTTGTGCAATGTCTGCATTTTTGCCCATTTTAAAATGGATTGCTCATCTTAGTACTGAATTATAAGAATTTCCTATATATCCTGAATATAAATCCTTTGTCAGATATACGTTCTAAAAATATTTTCTTCCAGTTTGAGGTTTGCCTATTCATCTTTTCATTGGTGTTATTTGGTGAGCAGGAGTATTTTAGTTTGATAAAGTCCAATTAATGATTTTTTAAAAATTTTATGGTGTTACCTTCTGTGATGTAAGAAATCCTTGCCTATTCCTCTTGGCAAAGATACTGTATTTTCTTCAATAAGCTTCATAGTTTTTACTTGTACATTTAGGGCTATGTCCCAGTTTATACAATTTTTGTGCATGCTTACTAATTTAGTGTATGGTATAAATTTATACTAAATTTTGTGTGTAGTATGTGTATAGTATACATTTCCTATAGGGATATCCAGTTGTTCCAGCACCATTCATTAAAAAGGCTTCTTTCACTGTTGAATGGCTTTGGTGATTTTGTCAAAAGCCAATTAACTGCAGAAATAGAGAGCTATTTCTGAACCCTTTATTCTGGTCCATTTATCTATTTGGCCTTATGCCAATGCCACATAGTGTTGATTACAATTGTTTTATAATAAGTATTGAGGTAGGGTAGGTTTATAAATGCTCTGGCATCAATCTGAGCTCTTTGCATTTCTATACAAATTTTAGAATATTTTGTTAGTTTCTATAGTAAGTGTCTGCTGGGATGGTGTTGTAAATGGATTGAGTATACAGACTAATTTGGGGGAAACTGATATCTTAACAATACTGAGTCTTCTATTCCATGGACACAGTGTATCTCTCCATTTATTACAGTCTTCAATTTCTTTCAGCAATGTTTTGTGGTTCTCTGCGTTGAGGTTTTGCACATCTTTGGTAAATTTATGGCTAACTATATTACGGGTTTTTAATGCTATTGTGAATGACATTTTTTTCATTTAATTTCAAGGTGATATTAGTTTCCAATGGCTGCTGTAACAAGTGACCTCAAACTGGGTGGGTTAAGACCACAGAAATGTATTCTCTTCACAATCTGAAGATCAGAAGTCTTTAATCTGTATCACTGGGCTAAAATCAAGGTGCTAGCAGGGCTGCATTCCTGCTGGAGGCTCTAAAGGAGAAGTCCTTGTTTGCTTATTCCATCTTCTGGTGGCCACCAGCATTCCTTGGCTTATGCCTGCATCACTCCAAACTCTGCCTCTGTCTTCACATTGCCTTCTGCTCTGAATATGTGTGTGAAAATCTCCCTCTCATAAGAAGATATTGGATGGCATTTAGGGCCTACCTAGATAATCTAGTATAATCTCCCCATTTCAATATCCTTCACTTAATCACATCTGCAAAGACCCTTTTTCCAAGTAAGGTAACATTCACAAGTTCCAAGGATTAAGATCTGATATCTGCACAGGTGTTTTTGCAAATATATAGAAACACAATTTGCTTACATTGGGTTTGTACTCTGAGGCCCTCCTTACTTCACTACTTCTGGTGTTTGCTTTTTATTAATTTCTTAGGATTTTCTATGTAATCGGTCACATCAGCTGAAAATGTTATGCCTTACATTTCTTGTTTTTGCATTATTGCACTGAATGTAATATATTTAGTCTTAAAAATATAAGCCATAATATACAAAAAGTATAAAAATTATAAAAATTATGGGTTATGCCACAATCCCAAAAATATGGCTTAAACCCATAATCCCAGCACTTTGGGAGGCTGAGGCAAGAGGATCTCTGGAGCCCAGGAGTTCAAGACCAGTCTGGGCAACATAGGAGACCCAGTGTCTGAAAAAAATATATATATTAAAAAATTAGCCAGGCACGGTGACATATGTCTGTAGTCCCATCTACTTAGGAGGCTGAAAAGGGCAGACCACTTGAGCCCAGGAGTTCGAAGCTGCAGTGAGCCATGATCACACCACTGCACTCTAGCCTGGGAAACAGGGCAAGACGCTGTCTCAAAATAAATAAATAAACATTATAAAATAATGTGGATTTAATCATTAACAAACAATTTCAAGTTCTTGCACAGTTTCACAAAGGTTAATGTGACCCAAAGCTTCACCTTTATAAAGACAACTCTCAAATCAGTATTGCAGGCCTCGTCTCCCTGTGGAATTCCAAAGCTTGACTTCTAACTGCCACCTGAATAACCCATTCACACTTCAGCACCAATCATCATTCCAAAGCCAGCATTATCATCCCCTTGTAATCAGCTTTTCTATATTTGTGACTGTTACTAATAATGTCAATTGACTTTGGCTTGAACCCCATTATCTTTTGATTCCTCTTCCTAATTTCTTCATTTAGTTTTTCATTGTTTTAAATACTTCGAAGTATCCTTTCAAAGAATCTCTCACTTCTTCCCATTGCCAGGCTTTGGTTAAGGGCCCTCACACTTGACTTTCTCAACAGCCCCCTCTCCAGTCTTCCCGACCCTCAGTTTCCCTCTTTACAAATTCATCCTTTTCTGTTTCTCCAGGATTATCTTTTTTGAGCCCACTTTATGACACTATAGTCTGCCTCTGTGGCTAGTAACTGTTGCTACCCATTACTTGGTCCTCAGCTTGTACTACCTCATATTAACGTTTACCTTTTATGTATGTCTGTCTTCCTAACCAAACCATGGTTAGTTGAGGGTAGGAACTGTGGTTTACTCTTTTTAAAAAAATATATCCTCAGGCCGGGCATGGTGGCTGATGCCTGTAATCCTAGCACTTTGGAAGGTTGAAGCAGGTGGATTACTTGAGGTCAGGAGTTTGAAACCAGCCTGGCCAAAATGGTGAAACCCCATCTCTACTAAAATACAAAAACTTAGCCAGGCATGGTGGCATGCACCTGTAATCCCAGCTACTCAGGAGACTGAGGCAGGAGAATCACTTGAACCTGGGAGGTGGAGGTTACAGTGAGCCGAGATTGCGCCACTGTGCTCCAGCCTGGGCGACAAAGCGAGACTGTCTCAAAAAAACAAACAAACAAAAATCAAATATATGTGTGTGTGTGTGTGTGTGTGTGTGTGTGTGTGTGTATAATTTGTGTGTGTGTATATATATACATATATATGTATTTATATCCTTGACTAGGGTTCATAGGAAGTGACTGTAAATGTTTGTTAATAAGGATTATAACATGCTTTTCTGAGGGCTGGGGAGAGTTTGATAATGATGATGGTGCAAACATGTGTGACTTCAGCTAATTGTTGGCTTCTCCAGGAAACCAAAAAGAGTACAGTGTCAAGGAACTTGGAGATCTCCCAGGAAGAACTTTGCAAAAGCTTTTATGTAAAAATTTAAATATAAAACTTATGAAATCAATTTTAAACATTTCCATTTCCATTAACATCTCTCATTACCTTCCTTTCTGAAAATTTCTGATTCGTTGGATAATTCTGAAAAGGGTCCTTTTTCTTGTTAAGGTAAATATTTTGAGTTTTACCTGGTGAATTGCTCAATTCCCAGCTGAACTGGAAAATTTAGTTTAAAGTAGTAAAATTATTTCATGACTTCTGGATCAGAAAAATATTTTTAACATGTTTTTACAAGTAATTAACACACAAGTTCAGAGTATAAAAGGGTTTACAATAAATGTAAGCCTCCCTCCCACTCCTGACCCACTATCTTCAAGTCCTTCCTTGACTCTGCCCTTCACTAGGGCTTATCAACTCAAATATTTTCGTGGGTTAGGTGTGTAACATAAATGAGTAATGCAAGTATGTCTGTTGTATAATGTCATATTAAATTGTATTCATATAATTTATTCATATAATTTTACTTGCATACTTGTATACTTGTGTTCTTTTGCCAAAAAAAAAAAAAGCTCTTTCTCATTGTTTTGGAAATGGCTGACCCTCTCAGTCCTTCATTTTCTCTCACTTTTGATACTGTAGTCATCCAACAGGTTCTTCCTGCTCACTGCACAGACAAAATCATTTCCCTGAGACCGTGGCATTGCAGTAGCAAAAGAGTTTAACTGATTCAAGGCCAGCCTCTGCAGGAGAACTGGAGTTGTCACTCAAATCAATCTTCTTGAAGGCTCTGAGGTTGGAGGTTTTCATGGACTATTTAGTGGGCAAGGGGTAGGGAATGGTTGCTGCTGATTGGTTGGGGATGAAATAATAGGAAAACATTCCATGTGTGCTGAGTCTACCTCTGGGTGGGGCCACAGGATCACTTGAGTCATGAGTCATACGTCTCGATGGGGTGAGTCTGAAATATACCGCAAAAAAACAGTCTCAGATTCTATAGCAATGATGTTATCTATAGGAGCAATTGGGGAAGTCACAAGATTTGTGACTTCTGGCCACATTGATTCCTGAGCAGTAAGGGACTATAGAAACTATACCTATATCTTAGCACAGTTCAGCCCCCTCTCATGACCCTAATCTCTTGGCTTTTCTTACAAAGGTGGTTTTTGGTCCCTGAGCAAGGAGGTAGTCAGCTTTAGGAAGGGACTATTATAATCCTTGCTTTCAAGTTAAACTGTAAACTACATTCCTCCCCAAAGACCGAGGACAGCTTGGAGGTCAGAAGCAAGATGGAGTCAACTATGTCAGATTCCTCTTACTGTCAAAATTTTGCCAAGGCAGTTTCAATATAAGTAGTAGTTGTTTTTCCTCTTAATTTTTACTAAGAAAAGTAGAAGCACAAGCTTCATGATAAACAGTAATTGATGTGTTCAATTTCAGAAAGACGAAGGAGTGTGAACTACCGGAGAGGACATGAGTGCCTGAAGGATAAAACTACTACTTGGCTCCTGGTTCCAAGACATTTTTTGTATATAAGAATTGAAGGTTGATGTTGTTAGGCATCCTGATATTTTTATATGATTTTTTAATGTGAAATTTGTTGATTTTTATTTGGCAACAAATGTAGGGTTTATTTGTTTGTTTTTGAGACGGAGTCTCGCTCTGTCACTCAGGCTGGAGTGCGGTGGCACGATCTCAGCTCACTGCAACCTCTGCCTCCTGGGTTCAAGTGATTTTTCTGCCTCAGCCTCCGAGTAGCTGCTGGCTAATTTTTTTATTTTTAGTAGAGACAGGGTTTCACCATATTGGCCAGGCTGGTCTCAAACTCCTGACCTCGTGATCTGCCTTCCTCGGCCTCCCAAAGTGCTGGGATTACAGGCATGAGCCGCCGTGCCCAGCCCAAATGTAGTGTTATTTTTAAAACACTGGACAGGCCAACACTGTCCAAGCGAAACAAAACAGGTCTGTGTGCTGAATTTGGTCCAATGGTGGCAGTTTATTATACAACAATTTGCCCTTTTTTCATGGCAATACTATGTATTTATGGGAGATCATTCCTTATCAGGACTTACAGACCTAAAGTGTAGGTTTTCACGGCTAGTACGGATGTAATTTATGTGTCTAGTTCCTATACATGGACATTTATACTGATTCCAATCTTTTCCCATTTCATACAGCACAGAAATAAACATCATCACGCCTACATCTTTGCATACGTGGAAATGATTCCACAGGATAAATGCCTAGAAGTGGAACTGCAAAACAAGGGCTTCATAAAACATATGATAACCACATATAAATGGTGAGGGTGGTTCGTTTCTCCTTTTTTTATGGTTAAAGTCTTTTATCCCTAATTTTTCTTTTTTTGTTGTTGTTGTTAAAGTCTCTTGGTTTCTCTTATTTTATTTTCTAAAATAACAAGGAAGTAATGATTACAAAGACACTTTTTGTACAACCCTACAATCCCAGGAAGATCTACAGTTTGCACAGGTTGGTACAGCAAGTTGCTCTCTGGACCTGCCATTGAAACAGTCACCACAATAAATAAAGAAAATTCCAACAGTCCTGCATTTGGGAAGTTTACTATCAATGGCTAGGTGTACACTTGGTGGGATTGTGAGTGCATGGTCCAGACTTATGATTCTGACAATTAAGGGAAAAGGAATTGTCTTTATGCTCTGTGTATTTGTGTATGTGTGTGGCATGGGTGGGGGGCGGGTAGTGGGGAGGAGGTGAAAGGTCCCTGAAGTAAAGAGGATGCACAGGACCCTTTTATTTTAGTCCCTAAAAATTGGCTTCATAACCGTTCACAGGCCACATCCCTTTTATGGGCCCTAGTTTCCTTACAAAACATAAAAGGTTTGTGTTGGAAGGGGAAATGAGTATTTAAAGTGATGGAGGAGAGGAGCTCAAGACGGCTGAGATCTGGGCCTGTCCAACATTGAGAAATTTGGGAGGGGAGCCAGCAAAGGAGCCTGGGGAGCAGCAGTTCCGGAGAAAAAGGAGAATGTGACATCCAGAGAGCCAAGAGAAAAAGTAGTTGAAGGAGTGCTCAGCACTTGGCATCTGAGCTGAATGCTGTGGCAGGCCCACTGGCCACAAACAATAGGGAGCTGGTGGAAGTCTTGACGAGGACTATTTCAAAAAACTGGTGGGCTTAATATCCAGAAGAAAGTTTGTTTAAACAGTTAATGAACAAATCATTTTGACGCCTTTTATAAAACCACACAAGCTTATTCCAAACCCGTTACTGGCCTGATTTAAGTCCCTTTCCCATCTGATCCTCAGAGATTCTAAGGGACTTAGCCTATCCATGACTCTTCCTCCTGCTCCTCACCTCCCAAGATTGCCCTAAGGATGTGAAAGTGCTTTCAAACAAAGATGCCCAAGAAAGAAGGGAGGCAAATGCGCAAGAATTAGTTTGTATGACTCTATTACTGTATTTCACCTTGCACTCTCTAGTTTCCTTCGTGCTCCCTCAATATCCAACTCTTAATAAATTCATGGCTCCCGGTGAGCATTCATCAATTCTGATTCCACGCCTTTAGCCCTTCCCGTCCCCGCCCAACTCTCGCTCCCTCCCCTGGCCAAATCTCTAACCTGCAAGGCTAATTCTGAATTCCAAACCGGAAGCAAGAGGGCGGGGCCCCGTGAGAGGCGATGGATTGCGCCAGTCCGTTCCCGATGCACTGTGCGCATGCGCGGGTCCTCCGCGGACCGTTCGTGCTGCCCTCCTAGAAAGCGTGAAGTGGTTGTTTCCTTGACGGACTGAGTACGGGTGCCTGTCAGGCTCTTGCGGAAGTCCATGCGCCATTGGGAGGGCCTCGGCCGCGGCTCTGTGCCCTTGCTGCTGAGGGCCTCTTCCTGGGTCATTCCTGGACCCGGCGCCGGGCTGGGGCTCACACGGGGGCTCCCGCGTGGCCGACTTGGCGCCTGCGTGACCTCCCCGCCGGCGGAATGTGGCGACTACGTCGGGCCGCTGTGGCCTGGTAAGTGCAGGCTCTAATCTGGCCCCGTTAATTCTGGGGCCTCTTGAGAGTGGGGCTGTCTTATCTCTGTCTCCAAAATGTGCAGATGACTCTCAGGCCAGGCCGAGGGCAGTTGGAGAATTCCCAGATGTTCTTGAGGACCCAGAATGACAGGAGCCCTGGCTGGGCTTACGTCCGGAGCCGGCTTCAATACTGGTCCTTTTCTCTGGCCCTACCCAACCCGAAAATTCTGGACGCCTGTCAATCTTGGCCCGTCTCTATTGTGCTTTTGTCTCTGCCCTTTACACCTTTGTGTCTTCAGTGTTCTGTCTGTCTCTGGTTGCCTTTTTTGCCTTTTTTTCTGTCCTCTCCCCGCCAGGTTTGGCTCTGTCCACGAGTCACCTCTCTCCACATTTCTCCTAACTCTCGCTGTCTTCTTTTTCTTCCATTTCCGCGCTATGTGTACATTGCATCTTCAGGTACCTGGGCTCTTCTCTCAGGTAAAGGGGCGTCCGTCTCTTTCCCTAGCCCGCTGATAGGAGTCAGAACTAGAGCAATGACGCACACGGTGTCAGAGATGGTGATTCGAGATGCCCCTTTCAATAGCAGCTTTTTTCTGTGTTTAGGGAGAGAGACTAGCTTTTTGATGCAAGGTCGTGAACGTGGCACCACCTTTCCAATCTCAATCATTGTTGCCCTGGGGTGGTTTAATTCTAAATAGAAAATCATAGAAATCTTTTCATTTTTGTGCGTTACTATATGCATTGTAATGAGATTAAATTGGATTTTATAGGACATTTTGTTCTAGTATCATTAGATACCTTCAAGCTTAGCTCGTTGTTGCAGGCATTTGATAGAAAGTAATATGCATCAAGCAAAATTGGAAAAACGTGGTTTTCCTGAATTAACTTCTAAGCCCTTGTTTTGAATTTTTTCCAGACGTTTTTAAGTGGTGTAGATAATTTATCGTGTTTATAAGGAATAGAATGTATTTGTTAGTTTGTTTTTGTTTTGTTTTGAGACAGAGTCTTGCTCTGTCGTCCAGGCTGGAGTGCAGTGGCGCGATCTGGGCTCACTGCAACCTCCGCCTCCCGGGTTCAAGCAATTCTTCTGTCTCCGCCTCTGGAGTAGCTGGAATTACAGGCACGCGCCAGCACGCCTAGCTGATTATTTGTATTTTTAGTAGAGAGGGGGTTTCACCATTTTGGCCAGGCTGGTCTCGAACTCCTGACCTCATGTGATCCACCCTCCTCGGCTTCCCAAAGTGTTGGGATTACAGCCGTGAGCCACCGCGCCCGGCCCAATTTGTTTTCTATAGGTTAACTGGAGTCCAAAATGCAGAACTAGATGAGATAACAATAGTTAACGGTGTTAGTCAATTAGAATTATTGCATAGGTATTTTTAATCTCATGGAATTTTAGTCTTTGAGTAAGTTCACAGCCCTTGGTATTAAAGTAAGTTATTTACAACCCTTGCATTTCTACTTCTCAATATTTAGTGAGGAAACATATCTGATTTTCTTTAAATAAAAAGAGAAAAGACTGCAGAAGATAGCATTCTCTGTTGGAGCAATTAAGATGTATAGAAAGAACTACAAAGATGGAGTTTTAAAACAAACTGATTTATAAGTGGTATTTATTATTTAATTGGTTGTCATTGGGCTAAATTATTTCTAAAGTTACCGTGGATGCCATTGAGTCATGGCTTAAAAATGTCTCCTGGTGATGGCACAGTTTAGCTACCTAAAGAAGTAGAAATGTGGGAAGCTGGAAACCCCAAGCTCTGGAGTTTTTCTTTTGCTCTAGTTCCTTTGCATGTTGTGAAAGAATACAGTTAAATTCCTGATCTCTAACAGATGAGAGCACAAGCATTTCTTTGGACGTACATATATAAATACATGCTCATGGACATGTGAAAAGATCAATACTAACATTTGGGTGCAATAAATAATTGTGTAAAATTATTTTTAAAAGAATTACATATTAGGAAATGATATATTGATTAAAAGGGATGGTCAATGAACAAGAGAGTACATGATTTCTGGGGGAAACCTATTTTGCATCATATTTGATTTTTAGTTTTGACTGAATATTGAAGTCTATATTCAAAATTCTTTTCCTTTAGAACTGTGAAGGCATTGCTACATTTTCTTCTAATGTAATTGTTGCTGCTGAGAATTCTTATGACAATCTGATTTTTTCGTCTTCGTGATTATCTTGTTTTTCCCTTCACGGAACCTGTTAGGGTCTTGACTTTATCCTTTATCCTAAATTTCTCAAGGCTTGGACCAGGTGTGGGTTTGGTTTTGTTTTCTTTTGCTACTCATTTGACTTGGCACACTCAGTGGGCCTTTCCCTTTATCTTTCTTCATTTCTGAGAAGTTTTTTTCTCTTATTTTTTATTATCTTCCTTTCATTTTTCCTGTCTTTTTCTTTCTAGACATCTCTTAGGGGGATAGTG
>NW_026653130.1:0-16117 GCF_009828535.3 Hylobates moloch
ATGTGCACAGCATGTGCATATGAGTTATAATAAAATCATATTTCTGACTGTACCACAGTAAAAAAATGAAAAATACTGCCGTCTATATTCTTGAATCAAAATGATCTCTGGCAATTATAATATGCAAAAAAAGAAAAATCTTAAAGTACTATGACTGTCAGATTTGATTGGTAACTTCCTCAGATTTAGAAGCTGTATAGGCTATTTTTTTTATTTTCTCCCTCACTAGATAGATAAGCAGATATCTCTCAGATGGTTCTCTGGATTTTGCAATTCAGAATTTGATCAACAACTCTGTGGTGCTTAAGCATATACAATATCTCATTTGATGCCAAGCAGCACTGTGAGTTAGGGCTCATGCAAACATTAGAGACAAAGACACAACTTAAATACCTTTTTCAAATGTCACCCAACTAGTTCAGGACAGAAATAGGAAACAAATATGGATTCAATGATGCCAACCCCTTCTCACTCTCCTCACCTGCATGTGGGAGGTACTCCATCTACACACAACTTTTAGATTTAGAGCAGAAAACAGGACGGTTATTAAGTGTGAGTCCTTACATCATGAGTGTAGATAAGTTGCTATGGCTTGTTGTACGAGTATTAAAGGTATTTCCTTCTTTTTTTTTTTTTTTTTTGTTTGAGACAAAGTCTTGCTCTATCACCCAGGCTGGAGTGCAGTGGCACGATCTCGGCTCACTGCAACCTCCACCTCCCAGGTTCAAGTGATTCTCCTGCCTCAGCCTTCCGAGTAGCTGGGATTACAAGTGCCTGCCACCACGCCTGGCTAATTTTTCTGTTTTTAGTAGAGACGAGGTTTCACCATGTTGGTCAGGCTGGTCTCGAACTCCTGACCTCAGGTGATCCACCTGCCTCGGCCTCCCAAAGTGCTGGGATTGCAGGCGTGAGCCACTGTGCCTGGACAGGTATTTCCTTCTTGATTTGACAGCATCAGGAAAATAAATCCAAAGGGTCATTCAGTTTCGAGAACAGTAAGTAACACAGAGTCCTGCAGTCTGGAAATTACCAGTGTGTCAGGAATGAAGAATCCTTTGATGTTGTTGACCTTTGTGGTAACAGGAAGTGGGAAATTAAATTGGGACTATTTTAAATAAGATGCTAATTGATAGGCCAGGATACGTAATTTAGCAACAATATATTTTATGAGGAGGTTCAATAGCTTATTGCTATTTACAAATCTCTTATTCTGAATTATATAAAATGTTATTTATAATTGGAATAATAAGTTGATTCTGATGGTCACTAGTCAATGCACTCAGTAGAGGCCATCTGATAGATGGCAGACAGGACAACTCTAGAAATATTTTGATACATTGTTTAGTGCTAAATATATTATAGGCACATATGTAAAAAGAACCCACCTGTAATTTATCTGTTCACCTAGCTCAAATATAATTAGATATACAAATAAGAAATAAATGTGAAAAAATACAACCACCATGTTTAGGAAAATACAAGTGAGATAAGAATGAAATACTGTATTTTGAATGCTGTTGTTGAGAATGTAAATTAATACAACCATTATGGAAAATAGTGTAGGGGTTCCTCAAGAAACTAAAAATAGAATTACCATATGTTACAGCAATTCCATTTCTGGGTGTTTAACTGAAAGATCTGAAATCAATATGACAAAGAGATGTCAGTACTCTCACGTTCATTGCAGCACTATCCACAATAGCCAGGTTATGGAATCAAATTAAGCGTCCATCAGTGGATGAGTGGATAAAGAAAATGTGGTGTATATACACCATGGAATACTATTCAACCCTAAAAAAGAATGAATTCTGTCATTTGCAACAACATGAATGGCATTAGAGAACATTATGCTAAATGAAATAAGCCAGGCACAGAAAGACAAATACCACATTTTCTTACTTATATGTGGAATCTAAAGCAATTGAACTCACAGAAGCAGCAAGTAGAGTGGTGGTTACCAGAGGTTGGGGGATGGGGAGAATAGGGAGAGTCAAATAACACAAAGCTTTATTTAGGAGGAATAAGCTTGATTTTTTTAAATCAATTTCACAACGTGGTGAATATAGTTAGTAACTGAGTTCTGTACATTTTAATATAACAGAGTAAATTTATAATATTCCCATCCCAAAAAATGTTAAATATTTAAGGTGATGAATATTAATTTGATTAAGCTTTCCTCATTGTATTCAAAAGTTAGGACACCAATTTTAACCTCATAAATGTATACGACTACAATTTGACAATATATAATAAAACAAAAATAATTTTTAAAGAATAAAAATCATATTTAGTCATAACTCACAAATTCTCAAGTGCTTTTGAGATGGCTTTTCTGAAATTACTAATATAGTATTTAGCTACTACCAGCTTCATTTCCATTTCTAGGAGCAAGTAACCAGGAGATGGAATGCTACAGTGTTATTGTTGGCAAAAGTCCAGGTCTTTCAGTTGTCAGTACTCCCTGGCAATGCATGAGTTTTATGACATTAAAGAGTTAGGAAATTACGTCTTTGTGTTATACATAAAGTGATGTCACAAAATTATTTACCTATCACGAAGCATCTCAAACTACAGCTGTAATATAAGACAAGACAACTGGATTTAGAATCAGAAGAGACTACACTCAAACAAAAAGTTAAAATGTAGTAAATGTAGTAGCTGGGTAGTGTTGAAAATTACTTAGGCTTCAGTTTCTTTACCTGAAAATGATAGATGATAATTCCTTTTTACAACATGTTGTAATATTTGAGGTTGAATTATATAAAATTGCCAATATTTAGTCATGTTTATGTACAAAAATGATAATTTCATTTAGATCCACCTAATGGCAATAGCTACACACTTATTAAATCTTTCTTTGTTATAGGTGCTTTGCTATAGTTTACATGTTACAGTAGATTACAATGATGGTATATTAGTCTGTTGTTACACTGCTATAAAGAATTTCCTTGAGAATGGGTAATTTATAAAGGAAAGAGGTTTAATTGACTCACAGTTCTGCATGGCAGTGGAGGCCTCAGGAAAGTTACAATCATCGCGGAAGGGGAAGCAGGCACATCTTACATGGTGGCAAGAGAGAGACAGAGAGAAAGTGAGGGGGGGGGAGAGCCCCTTATAAAATCATCAGATCTCATGAGAACACACTCACTATCACAAGAACAGCATGGGGAAAACCAACCGCATGATCCAATCATCTCCCACCATGTTCTTCCCTCAACACCTGAGAATTACAATTTGAGATGAGATTTGGGTGGGGATGCAGAGCCAAACCATATCATTCCGCCCCTGGCCCCTCCAAAATGTCATGTCCCTTTCACATTTCAAAATCATGCCTTCCCAACAGTCCCCCGAAGTCTTAACTCATTCCAGCATTAACTCAAAAGTCCAAGTTCAAAGTCTGATCTGAGACAAGGAAAGTCCCTTCCACCTATAAGCCCATAAAATCGACAGCAAGTTAGTTACTTCCAAGATACAACGGGGGTACATGCATTGGATAAATGTTCCCATTCCAAATGGGAGTAATTGGCTAAAACAGAGGGGCTATAGACTCCATGAAAGTCCAAAACCTAGCGGGACAGTCATTAACTCTTAAAGATCCAAAATAATGTCCTTTGACACCATGTCTCACACTCAGGTCACACTGATGCAAGGGGTGGGCTCCTAGGGACTTGAGCAGCTCTGTCCCAGTGGGTTTTCAGGGTAGAGCCATTGTGGCTGCTTTCACAGGCTGGCATTGAGCGCCTTCAGCTTTTCCAGGTGTACAGTGCAAACTGTCAGGAGAGCTACCATTCTGGGTTCTGGAGGATGGTGGCCCTCCTTTACAGCTCCACTAGGCAGTGCCCCAGTGGGGACTCTGTGTAGGGGCTCCACCCTGACATTTCCCTTCTGCACTGTCCTAGCAGAGGTTCTCCATGAGGGCTCTGCCCTTGCAGCAGACTTCTTCCTGGACATCCAGGCATTTTCATATATTCCCTGAAATCTAAGCAGATATTCCCAAACTTCAATTCTTGACTTCTGTGCACCTGAAAGCCCAACATCACCTGAAAGCTGTGAAGGCTTGGGGCTTGCATCCTCTGAAGCAATGCCCCAAGCTGTACCTTGCCTTCTTTCAGCCACAGCTGGAGCTGTAGTGGCTGGGATGCAGAGCACCAAGTTCATAGGCTGCACACAGCAGTGGGGTCCTAGGACAAGGCCAGGAAAACATTTTTCCCTCCTTGGCCTTGAGGCCTGTGATGGGAAGGGCTGCCATGAAGGTCTCTGACATGCCTGGAGACATTTTCCCCATTGTCTTGGTTATTAACATTCAGTTTCTTGTTACTCATACAAATTTCTGCAGCAGGCTTGAATTCCTCCCCCAGAAAATGGGGTTTTCTTTTCTACCACATTTTCTTGCTGCAAATTTTCCGAATTTGTGCTCTGCTTCCCTTTTAAACATAAGTTTTAATTTCAGACCATCTCTCTCAAGTTCAAAGTTCCACAGATCTCTAGAGCAGGAGCAAAATGCCACCAGTCTCTTTGCTAAAGCATAGCAAGAATGACCTTTGCTCCAGTTTCCAAAGAGTTCCTCATGTCCATCTGAGACTACCTTAGCCTGTACTTTATTGTCCATATCACTAACAGCATTTTGGTCAAAAGCATTCAGCAAGTCTCTAGGAAGTTCCAAACTTTCCTACATCTTCCTGTCTTCTTCTGAGCCTTCCAAACTCTTCCAACCTCTGCCCATTACCCAGTTCCAAAGTCACTTCCACATTTTCAGTTTATCATTATAGCAGTATCCCACTCTACTGGTACCAATTCTCTGTATTAGTACATTTTCACACTGCTATAAGGAACTTCCCTGAGACTGGGTAATTTATAAAGAAAGAGGTTCAATTCACCCACAGTTCCACGTGGCTGGGGATGCCTCAGGAAACTGACGATCGTGGTGAAAAAGGAAGCAGGCACATCTTATATGATGACAGGTGAGAGAGAGAGAGAGAGAAAGCAAAGGTGGAAATGCCCCTTATTAAACCATCAGATCTTGTGAGAACTCACTCATTATCATGAGAACAGCATGGGGGACACTGCCCCCATGATCTAGTCACCTCCCACCCTCCCTCAACACCTGGAGATTACAATTCAAGATGATATTTGGGTGAGGACAAAAAGCCAAACCATATCAGATGGCTTCAATTTTTTATCCCTCCCTGTATTTGTGTTTTTTTTTGCAATTTACATTTTCAGTGTCCTCTCATCATGAGTGGGCTGACTTACCCTGTCCCTTCAGTCTGGGCTCAACAACTTGATTTCTTTTGGTCAATGGCATATTAGCATGTTTGAACAAGCAGAGGTTTGTAATGAACTCATGCAATGGGATTATCTCTCTTTTGTCGTGAGAATATGTCTAGGATAGACTGCTGGAGAATGAACACATATAGAAGAGAGCCAAAGATACTATGTCATCTTAACCTAGGCTACCTTAGGTTATGGATATCCAGCCAGTCTACAGACTTGTTGATGAGGCCAAGCATGATTAGCATAGCCAGCTTCTAGCCAACCACAGGTATAGTTGTAGACCACTGAAGATTTATTTTGCTATACATATTATTATGAAAGTAACTAACGGATACAAATGATTATCTCATTTCATCTACCCAATGCATCTGTAGGCAGCAATGTTATCATCATTGGACAAAAGAAGACACTGAGACCCAGAGAAAAGTTCAGTAAACCACCCTGGGTCACATTACCAGACAGTAAATGACAGAGGCAGGGATGAAATTAGGGAGCCTAGCTCCAGAGGCCATATTCTAACCAGCACACTGCATAGCTTTGTTCTCGTGAAGATGAAATGAGATTATTTTTTGAAAGTACTTTGTCAATGTTAAAGCACACTAAAAATATAAGGCATCATTATGAGGCTGCAACTCCTTTTCAAGGATGTAAAATTCCAGCTAAGTTTTTTCTTTATCTCATAAAAAATAAACCCCAGGCAAGCGCTAGATGATTTAAAATGCACTGTTCTTTGATATGCCAGTTACACAGAGAAAACTGATAAATGGTGAAATTTAACATGCCACCTTCCTTCCAAATCAATGATAGACTGCTACTATTTGCTAGGCAAATACCAAGTAAACAGAAAAACAAAGCCACGGTTTTCTTGGCAAGTGTCATTAAAAATAGATTAAGTTTACAGTAAATGTAATCTGTGATATAGATCATATAGACAAAAAAAACCTGAAGGGGAAATGAAGGCATTAATAAGATATTTCTTAATTTTATGAAGCGTTACACACATCAGGCCACTGAACCAAAATAACCTCAGGGAACAGTAATGAAACAAAGCATTTATTCCCCAGCCTAGAGGAGGCATGCAAATACAAATGATGCAAAACAAAATTCTGATTATGCCTTGAAATTGGAATAAACATAAAAAAGAAAAGTCTGGAGATGCTAATAGGCATTAAGGTTATGAGCTGTGACTTTATTTACATGGAATATTCTCTTTGGGCATGAATTGTTAAAATTCCATTTGATTTTTCATGTTTCCTGTATTGAAATTTCCCAGACTTATTATTTTTTGGAAAAAAATAAAAATAGAATTCTGCACTGAGTGAAATGAGTAATTAGGAGCATGACTGGTGAAGTATGGGATCTAAGCTGAGCAGTTCATGGCTCGAAGAGGAGCTTTTTGATCTGGAAGGTTTTTGTGTGCAGTATTCTTTTATAAAAAAAAAAAGAAAACACAGAAATTGCCATTTTTAAAAGGGAGAAAGAAAAAAATGGATGTAAAAGAAGAATAGAGAAGATAAAACAAAAAAGAACCCAAAAGAAATATATTTGACAGAATAGGAAAAGAAAATTCTGCTTTGGAAAGAGTAACTGAGACTTAAATGATTTATACACAACCTGTTGTTTCATAAATGTTTCCAAAAAACCTTGGGTTTGATTTAACTGGTTCTTATTTTAATCATCTGCTTCTCTGGTAATTGTCACCTATTTTTTTCTGTTCTTTAAATAAAAAGGAAATTTAAGGGGAAGAGAGAAAGAGAGCAGAAGAGCTTTGCTTTGGAGTGTCTTTACATTCTTTAATATTCAGCTTTGAGCACAAAGCATTCACTCATTCACTCATTCACATATTCGTCAACTTAACAAACATCTACTGAGTGAAAGGTTCATTTCTCATTGGCGGTTGGCATATACAAGCTCTATTTAGGGAAAACTTACCCTGCTAGATTAGATTTAGATAGCACTTTTCTTTTCTGACTACCACACTTTAGTAATATTCCATCACCTTTTTCAAGTGAAATTCAGTGACACTTAGTCTCCTCATACTCTACTTGGTCAGCTGGTGTAACTTTGTTTTGCTCCTGCTGAATTTTACCTAACCTTCATTGCTTTATTGTCTTATCCTGTCAATAATTTTTAATACTGAGGGTATAATCCTATAATACTATCTAAAAATTCTTATGTATTCTTTAAAGTCATTGAACAAATTTTCAACAGGCCAGATGACCAAAATATAAAAAACGAAAGAAACCAGAAAAATTGGCACTCAATTACATAGCTAGTGAGCAGGCAAATTAGTACTACCACTTTGGAAAACTGCTTGGAAACAAGCTAAGCCGAACATGTAAATTTCCTATTACACACCAATTTTATTTCAAGTTTTAAATATGCAAAAGAACTGTATCTACAGTTTTATCAAGGGGCCTGTTCAAGAATAATTATAGCATCAATATTTGTAATAGTCCAAACTGAGAGCAACCTGTATGTCTAACTGTAGTAGGATGGATAAATAGTGGCATCTACATATAATGGAAAACTGTACATCAGTGAGAATGACCAAACTACAGCTATATGCAATGACAAAGATAAAGCTCAAGGGCATAATGCTGAGCAAAACAAGACAGGCACAAAACAAATACTCCATGAGTCCATTTTCTTAAGTTCAAAAGACTGACTAAATAAAACTGATGTGTAGAAATGAAGAGTTACATGCTCAAGCTATTTTTAAAAGGTGGACAAGGAAATGATTATCTCTGGGATGGGCAAAATGGAACTACAGTGATAAAATGAGCATGAGCGATCTCTAAGGTGCTGGCAAGTTCTGTTTCTTGATCTTCATTATGGTTAAATGAATGTTCACTTTGTGATAAATCACTGAGCTCTACATATGTATTTGTACACTTTTGTGTTTGTGTTTTATTTTACAATAACAAGATTTAAAAAACACTAATCAGAATGTCATGTAGGGAAGGACCCCTTAAAGATTATCTTCCAGCTCATCTCCAGTCCTGAACCTAAGCTGCGATTAAACATCATAATTTTTTAAACGGTTGCTTTTATAAAGAGCAAATGTTTCAAATAAACTGCTTAAAGTCTTATCTGTTTTTTAACCTTTTTTTTTTTTTTAAATAAATGACATATTAGCTTGGAAATGCTAGTCTGGAACATTTTTCAGAAGATTCATAGATAAGTCTTCTAAAATAAAAGGCATAAAAATTAAGGACTAAGATATGTGAGACAATTTACTTCTTTTCTTTTTTTTTTTCGAGGAAGAGTTTCGCTCTTGTTGCCCTGGCTGGAGTACAATGGCATGATCTCGGCTCAGAGCAACCTCTGCCTCTCGGGTTCAGGTGATTCTCTTGCCTCAGCCTCCCAAGTAGCTGGGATTACAGGAGTGTATCACCACGCCCAGCTAATTTTTGCATTTTTAGTAGAGACAGGGTTTCACCATGTTGGTAAGGCTGGTCTCGAACTCTTGACCTCAGGTGATCCACTGGTGTCGGCCTCCTAAAGTGCTGGGATTATAGGCGTGAGCCACCAAGCCCGGCCGATGTACTTAAATCTCAGATATTTTAATCCTAAGAGGTAACTGTGAAGTGAAAGTCCTTTACTTAAAAATAAGTAATAACTATATTTCATCAATTCTAAAACATATTTTTACATAATGAAATCAGAGTGCATCTTATAATCAATAATATGCTTAATTTCTGTCAGCCTAGATTGAAGTCAAGGTCTTTCAGAGAGAAGTTTCACTTGCTTTGGCCAGCCAACTTCAGGTACTAGCCACCTGAGACCACTTTAAATTAAATTCTCTGCGTGAGGTGTTTTGGGTCACACTGGTAATGTGAATTCAGACCTCAAACCTGCCTAAATACTAACTAGTGGTTAAAATTTTCCACCCTATGCCAAGGTTGAGATATGAAAGTTCCCTTGCTATTTCTTTCTCTGTGGCCACACTATTGGGTCATGTAGTCTTGCAAGAAGGTAGAGCCTTTGGTGTCCCTGTTTTATTTAGGGAGTTCCTGTTTGATTGCCTCTCCACAAAATCTTGGTTGCATTTTTTCTTTCTTATTGGTACATAAAATCTTACAATCACTGGTGCCTTAGTTTATACAAAATACAAGTTACAGGTAATTAGAGATTTGGTTTTGTTTCCGAAAGAAAATATTTAGCCCGGAATTGGATAGGAAGACTCAGATTGATGTTTACATGTATCATTTTGATTAAGCACACATTAAATTTGATCAAAATCTTGCTACATACTCTATATTGTTAGTAAAAGTATCAGGTTGCAATAAGATTAGTGAACTTACTTTCAGAACTGTAAGTAATACCACAATATAAGGAATAATTATCTCTATGTGCATACTGCATTCCCAACTTGAATTCTAAGACCCTAGAAGTCTAAGATTATATTTTTAGTAATGTCCTGCTGCCTTGTACAGTATTGGGCCCATATTAAAGTTGCACTAAAACTTGTTGAGTGGTTGGAAAGCTGAAAAATGAACATATGAAATGAAATACAGTTGTAAGAAACACAAAAACTTCTGTAAATTTGTGTGGGGGTGTGTGTGTGTGTGTACAACCGAATGCAAAGAAAAGGTCAGTATCAGGACACAAGAGCAAAGACAGCTTCTGAGTCGATCTTCATTATGAAAATGTTTTGGCCTTGCCAGGATTTGATATTATGGAAGAGTGCTTGGGAGGAGATTGGAAATCCTATCTACAATGCTTGCTCCAACAGATTCAATTCACAGCCTTAGCAGGTAATAAAAGAAGCCTCTGGACCATGTAAGAGATTGCTCTGGCATAGCTAGGTGCATTCGCCATTTTATGTATTAATGCCAATCTCAGATAAATCACTTTTCTGGTCTGCTGTGGAAGAAAAGAGGATATTTCTTTCAGTAAGTGAATGGAGGATTACTGACTTGCTGACCTTTCCTGACTGTGATAAAAGATGACTCCTTTCCTTTCAGCAATACTTCAAAAATGGAAATTGCTCTTTTAAACGTACGATGTAAGAATGAAGTAGGGAGCCGGCTATTATTCCATAAATAGATGGTGGCAGAGGGCATCCCTTGGGAAAGGGAGAGTTCTCATTAGTCCTATTTTTCTGAGAGCTGTCAGTATGCATGTATTTGCATTTAAAGATTGTGGAGAAAGGAGGAAGCAAGTCTTGACCGGATATATTTTTAAGACTCTATTCTTATTCCTGCTACACTTAAATATAGTGTGTAAAATACAGCACTCTTAAATGCCTCATGCTATGTTTGTTATGTGGATTCTTATGTCATTTTCCTGATGAAGGAGTCAGGAATGCAAAATTATTTTGCCCCGCATTGTAAGATCCAAATAAGAATGGAAAATAACAAGGCACGTATTTTCTTTTGACCCAGGAATTGTGACAGTTTCCTAGTATTTCAAAAACAAATAGCTTTTGCTACTCAGGCCATAGGAAAAGGGAATGGGCTAAAGGGTTAGAGTTTTCATTATATATGTCCAAGAGTCTTTTGAAGGCTTGAGAAATGTAAACAATTGAGAAAATTATAATGTAGACTACATAGTAATATCAAATACTGACAGAACTAAAATGGCCTGTCAGAAGTCCCATCATATTGCTCAAGTCGTTTTCTGTCAAGTCTTATAGGGCTCTTCTTTCCGTGGCAAAATTTATCAAAATCACTCCTTTGTCTTGTGTTCTGAGTGTATGAGGCTTCGCTACCAAACTTGAAGATATTGTTTACAACAAATTAGGGATGGTGTATTATACCAGTGGACACTTTTGATGATGAATCAATTTGTCTTAAGGGCCTAAGGCTATCTTCTGTCATACAGAATCAGAAAAATATCCATCAAAGCTTGATTGTCCATCAATCAATAGAGCTTTGTTTTTTGGAATTAAAACTTCTCAAAGTGGAGAAAAAAAAATAAAAAAACTTCTCAAAGTGGATGCTTTTCTTTGGCCCTGGAAAAAAGCTGTGGAAATGACAGATAATTTGATTGCCTGTAACACACTGTGATTACAGCTATCAAAATCATTCTACCACATCATTTAAACACCTAATTTCTTTTATTGTTTCTTTGCAAACAAAAAAATACTTTCCTTTTTTTGTAGGTGTTTATCTATGTCATAGGAAGCTGTCCTTTATTTGAAGGTTTTTATCTATGTCATAGGTGCACTTGACATTGAAATACATACAAGTCATAGTCTTTTCACACACACAAGAAAAGAATAAGCAGATTTGCCTTTAGGAAACCTGATAGCAAGAAAGGGGGATTTTACTTCCCTTCTTTTATTTAACCCCAGGCTGACTTGGGAACACAAATATAGAGACTAGGTCCTGACCTTGGGTTCAGTTGTCCGTACTTGTGTATAATCATTTTTTCATATGCACAGTCACTATGTTAGCCAAGGGATGATCTAACAATAGTTGTAACTGTTAGGCTGACTTGCTTAAGCAGTCATGTAAGTCAAGTCACCAGAGATTTGGATGAGTAGAATCTTTATCTGTAGTCAACTAACATGTCTGCTTCCACAAGTTTGGTTCTACCTGGGCTTGATTCACCTGAGCCCAAAGTGGCACTAGAGTGAAGGCGGTAGAAACCCCATTTGGTAGTTATTTGTGTGAGACATTACTGTAAAATCCTCAAGAGCAGCCATAAGCACAAAGAAACAGTCAACTAAACTAGCATTACTGAAGAACACACATGAATGATGCTGTCTTATAGGCCAATGCAGAATGCCGGTGTATCCTAAAGATAAGATGGAGAAGAAACTACCATGAGTGATTTCAGAGATTCCAGGACAGTTTTCATGTCATCTGGGAACGACTGATTTTCTCCCCTTAGCACATGACTTTGATCCAGAGAAAAATAAACACAAAAATGAAGAATTAATACTAAAATGTTTTTTACTTAGTTATATTTTACTGTAAGACAATTGGAATCAATTTTTGATGGGGCAATAGAGAGTGCTTGGCACGCTCGGGTGGGATAGGAAGTTTGTAAACAAATCTTTATGTACTTTTCAATTCTTTTTTGGAGAGTTAGCATAACATGAATATTGAACCATTTAAAACAAGGGTCTTCGTCAAGATTCTCTTGCATCCAACTAAATCTGGTTTAATCAAAACAGGAAATTATTGGAAGAATACAGGAGTATTTTATGGAATATAAGGCAACTTGACCTTACTAGGAACTGTGACCACCCACTCTTGTTCTCTTGACTATTTCTCTATGAATAACTATTTCATTTCTTTATTCTTCCCAGTTTATTTTCTTTGCATCTCTGCACACCCCAAAGCCCCGTAGTTTACGCATTTTATTACTAGCTACATTCAGAGACCAATTCCAAATTAATAGGCAAGAGAAACAGAGTGGCTAGCTAAAGGCAGGAACTATCTCTGTCTAGTCATCTTTGACCAGGGGTGTAGGGTCATGTGGTACAAATGTGGCTGCCTGCCAAATCTTCTGTTTGTCTCTAAGAAATAATTATGGGTGGAGCATAAACTCCAAAGTTAATCAATTCCATCAACCAGTCAGATTTCTACACTTTTTTTTTTTTTTTTTTTGAGACAGAATTTCACTCTTGTTGCCCAGGCTGGAGTGCAATGGCACAATCTCGGCTCACTACAACCTCCGCCTCCTGGGTTCTAGTGATTCCTCAGGCTCCTGAATAGCTGGGTTTACAGGCACACACCACCATGTCCGGCTAATGTTTTATATTTTTAGTAGGGACAGGGTTTTACCACAGGGTTTCACCATGTGGGCCAGGCTGGCCTCGAACTCCTGACCTCAGGTAATCCACCTGCCTCGGCCAGATTTCTACTCTTTCTCATACCTGCGCACTCTTATAGCATGCAATCATGACTAAATGGCAGCGCTTGGAAGATCCAAATCTTTGACTTCCTTTTCCTATTAAATAACTTCCCCCAGTTCTTACTCTTTGTATTTCCATAAGTTACAAACAATTTTAAAAGTGCTCTCATTTCAAAATAGATACTATACAAACCATTCAAACTATATAAATGCATGCAATTTATACATATTTATACTTATAAATAAAAACCAGCCCAACTTCAGGAAAATAGCGTATTACAAGTGATTTCTCCATCCAAACAGCACAGTAGTCAAACAAGCCTAACTGAAGCCAAACAGCACTTTTGGTTTGAATGAGCATAAGAGGGCTTAATTGTTATCTCATCTTTTAGAGCATTTCTGATTCAAAGATGTCATGCAATCATTGGTAGCAGTAGTTTGCTGTATTTTGGCTCATACTTGTAACATCGTCAAAGCTCAAATGCCTGGCTAAATATGTACTAATGTTTATTGACTGTCTGAGACAGACAGGGAAAACTTATTTTTACTCAAGCCTGAACAATGGGGGAAAGTAACTCAAAATATTTCATGTCTCACAAGTTGGCTGGAAAGATAAGTGCTAAATACTGAGGTTTGCACAGAGAAATACACTGAGCAATGAATTTTGCAAAATTCCTCTCCATTATGGAGCAGTGAAAAACGCTAATGTCTTCAAAGAATATAACTGGAAATTTTTAATGAAACATTATGTCTCTATAAGGATTTCTATATTGTCAAATTTATGCCAGTGAGTTCAAATGGGAAACAGCATTTGTACCTTGTGGTCAAATGAGAAACATACTTTTCATGATTATAAGTGTTAAATGTTTTATCACAACTTATTTTGCTGCCTTCACACAAACCGTGTGCCTCAAAGAATTAACACAACCATAATAGCTAGATAGTGTTTAAGAAGAGAAATCATCTAAAAGTTAAAAATAGGAAAACTTGTGTTTGATGTCAGAAGTTGTCACATTACCACTGAGCACTGATGTGGACAAAGAGGGACCTACTCTCCAAACATGCTTTGATACAGCATAAGTTTGCCTGGGAGAGGTTATCAAGCATGATAGTATTATCTGCATTTTTGTTAACATACAGTATCAAAGACTAGCAAAGTAGTCTTTCTTCTCCATTAACCCTTAACGATATAACTCTACATTCATAAGAATCTTAAGAGAAATGTTTCCTGCTCAGGTTTAAAACAATTCCTTCGATGTCTCCGTTAACTATATTTTACTTTAAAAATTAAATAGAATGTAAGGATGATTTTCATTTATTTTACTTTTATGATGACAAAGTCAAAGCAAACTGAGGGGTAGCCTATGGTACCATCATTTCATATATGTGGTATTTTAGGCTTAATTCCATGACTGACCGCTCTCGTCTAGTATAAGAGTGCCTTCACATCATCATAGACGTAGCTTCATACATGCAAATGTATCATATATAGAATTATTTTTTAGATACAATTTTCTTCATTAATCCTTGTCACATGCAAAGATTGAAGTATTCAAGGTTCTGGTGCTTCGATGGCATGATTTTCCAGTACTTGTTCCAAGCTTCTTTTATAACCATTATTTCTATGAAGTCATTCAACTTGGAAATAATTGCTTGCCAAAACTGAGTTTCTCTGGTGAACCACTCAACACAGCTTTAGTTTTACAAAGAACACCATTCTTTGTGTGCTGTTAATCTTGGCTTAGAAACACCACATATTTTCCTTCCCAACTGAACAGTTCAGCTCCTGTTCTTTTAGTTATACTTTGGAACCATGAGAGTTACTTGTAGAATACAAATGTGAGTCACCTAGCTGATGACTATTTGGAAAAAGATTTTCCACGTATGTGTACATATTATATATATATATATATGGACACTCTGCCCAGGACATCATTCAGTAGCTGTTAGAAATGTGAGGACTTCTTACGGTCCCCAAGCCTGCCTTGTATAGGAAAAACTGTTGGCATTTTATTACATGGAGTTTTGTTATCTAGTCTGATTTTAACTTATTGGGATTAAGGTGCTATGGTACCATGACCCAATACTTGACATACAAGTTAAAAAGTCAAATAAATTAGTGCTTCCTGTGAAAATACTCTTAAGCACTTAATTCTAATTTCTGGTGGTTTTTTTTGTTTGTTTGTTTGTTTTGTTTGTTTTGTTTTTTTTGAGATGGAGTCTCATTCTGTCACCCAGGCTGGAGTGCAGCGGTGCAATCTCGGGTCACTGCAACTTCCACCTCCTGGGTTCAAGCGATTCTCCTGCCTCGGCCTCCTGAGTAGCTGGGAATACAGGCGCAGACAACCACGCCCGGCTAGTTTTTTGTATTTTTAGTAGAGATGGGGTTTCACCATGTTGGTCAGGCTGGTCTCGAACCCTTCACCTTGTGATGCACCTGCCTTGGCCTCCCAAAGTGCTGGGATTTCAGGCGTGAGCCACCGCGTCAGGCCTAATTTGTGTTCTTTTAATCTTAGTTAACATCACACTTCTGAAAAGCTATGAACAGAAAACAATAGCATGAAAATTTGATAATTTAGGTATTCAGTGGTTTAGTCTACAGAATACAAAATAATTTCACTGTCAATTTACTTTGTAACCAAAATGACTTAAAAACCATCAAAATGGAACAGTGTTGACATAGCATGTGCCTGATCTCATAATTCAAACTGCAACAGCCCATATGGCCATTATGGAAAAGTAAATTGAAATTGCTTTTCTGTTTTGTGTTCACAATGAAAGCTCTGAAGGCAAAGGATTTTTTCTTGTCAAATTCTAGTGAAACTATATCTCCATGTCTTCCAAATTCAGAGAGACTGGGTCATGGATAATTACTAGGCAAGCCATATTTGTAAAGGTGATTTACTCAAGAGTATGCTGTATAAAAATGAAAGTACTTATACTGAAAATACATTGAATCAATGCTGCTACTCCATCAAATTAGAATAAGGCCACTGAAAAGGAAAATTTCTAAAATGACAGAAAAACTGTG
>NW_026653131.1:0-16094 GCF_009828535.3 Hylobates moloch
CATGGACTTAAGTCTGTATAACAAACCTTACCCTTGTCTACTGTGCTTTTGCTGGTTAACTCCCCACTACTGCACCTCAAATCTTCTTTCTTTAAGTTAAAGATAGTATTTATGCTTGAATTGAAAGTCACCTGTTGGAGATTTACTCATTTTTCTGTGAGTATCTCCCATGTATCCATAAGGTATACATGTTTTTAAACTTTTCTGTTTTTCTCATTTTAATCTGTCAGTTTTTACAGAGGGTCCCATCTAAGAATTCCAAAAACATAGAAAATTTTTTTCCTCCCCATTACAAGTTGGGCAGTTTTTTCTAAAGCTAAACAAGTCTCACCTTACAATCCAAAAATCACATTCCTAAGTATTTTGACAACTACTTTGATGTTATTTCCAAACAAAAGCTACCATGCGATTACTTACAGAAGCCCTATTCATAATGACCAAAGGAAAAAAAAAAGGAATCAGAAAGTCTTACAATAGATGACTGTGTGGGAATCCACTCAGACATCAAAACTTGTTATAAAGATTATTTAAATGAAAACATTTGAGATACTGAAGATAAAGAAAGAAATCTTACCAGAACTTACTTCATCCAATTAAAGCAGAGCTCCCAGAAAAATACAGCTGCAATTAACCCCATCCAAGGAGTTTCTTGCAAATTCAGCTGCCATGGAGACAGCATACTCTCCCATTAGCACTGACAAATGAAAATGAAATCCTAAGCTTCCAACTGACTGAACAGACCCACTCTTGGCTGAGGGGACCCCAGAATAACTTTCAAAACTGAGTTCTCAGCTTTGCTAGGATGGGATGATGGGGGTCAGTTACACATCGTTATACCCCCTCCTTTGCTAACCATGATGAGTCTTTCTTCCCTAAGGATTTAACAGAAACCAGCCCTTTCAAAGGCTTCACCACTGATATCAATCTCTCCTTTCTTGCCTGATAAGAGACCACCCATGACGGAGAGGTTCTTGTCAGCGTATAGAGGATGCACAGAGCGAGTTTTCATGTCCTCTGCTTCACCTTTTAATGTCAGATGGCTGAAAACTCCACCCTGGGATCGTGCAAACACTGCCATTTTTTGTACATGGGACCCATGAAGAAGCAAGAAACTCAACTGTGCATGCATGCATTTCTCCTTCCATAAATATTCATGACTCCTCCTAGAATGAAAATACAAAAAAAATTAGCCAGGTGTGGTGGTGGGCATCTGTAATCCCAGCTACTCAGGAGGCTGAGGCAGGAGAAATCACTTGAACCCAGGAGGTGGAGGTTGCAGTGAGCCAAGATCACGCCATTGCACTCCAGCCTGGGCAACAAGAGTGAAACTCTGTCTCAAAAAAAAAATAAACATAAACATAAAAATAAATGTCTCCTTTCCAAATTTATGAACCTCATCATTCTTCTGCTGATGGCATTAAAAGGTTCAAAAAGACCTTTCCATACTCTCCCACAGAAGCCCTAGAAATCATCATTTTGGATGCCTGAGAACTTGTAATCCAATGAGTAGAAATGTTGGTGCCCCATCTGTGGCTGTCAACCTGCTAGTTCTCAGGAGTTTGTGTACGCCTAAATCTGAAAGGATCTCAGGAGTTTGTAGAAGCCTGAATCTGAAAGGATCTCATCCCATTAGGACCCTTGTGTCCTTTTTGTTGCCTTTGCCCACTGGCTGTGGCAACAGGGATCTTTCTTTCTCCCTGGCTATCTTTGGATATGGGGGCTCCACCTTCTGTGCCACCTTAAGAAATGCCTTTCACATGCATGGCTGAGTCATTAAACAGCCTACAGTTTCAGTAACATTTTGAGTGGGTACTCTCTGAAGCTGGGTTGGAATCTCAGGCTTCTTTGGACGGTAACTCTTGGGCTACAAGTTTCTTATCCTAGCTTTGGTTTTGACGCCTCTCTTTTCTCTTGGGTTGGAAGTTATCCCTGGATTTTTGTTTCAAAGTGTCTCTGTGATCTTAATCTTGCTCCTTTCATGGCAACTTCTCAGTTGACTAAATTCTCTGTACTCAAACCTCTGCTGACTATGTGTTCCACCAATATGGAACTAATTCTACTTCCTTTCCTGTTTGGATGACTTTACTAAGAATTATTTAGAACTTTAATGGCTCCTTTGAGAAAATTTTTACCTTCCAAATTGCCTCCTTTTAGACCTTTCCTTTCCCAGTTGAGTCTCTCAACTCCCTGTAATCACTGAAACTTTAGGCACCCTGCTCCATGGCTTGGAGACTCTCAATGTGCTCAAGAATCTGCAAAAGCAAACACCTGGGACTGAAAAATAAAATAAAATAAAATTTATTTCTCAGCCTCCATAAGATTGTATGTCAAAAGAAAATCTTAAAAATCTCCAAAAATATTGGTGAGAAAAAAGCTTTAGCCCTCATATGAAGAAAAAAACTTGTTCCATTTTCCAGATACACAGTTATAATACAAGTATAAAATGGGGCAAAGACAAAAACCAAGTCTTCTGTATAAACTAGTGAATTTTGTAATTCTTTTAATCACATTAGTCAGGGTTCTCCAGAAAGGCAGAATCAATAGGATATGTGTAGATAGATAGATGAGACAAGATTCATTAGGTGAATTCGTTCACATAATTATGGAGGCTGAGAAGTTCCACAATAGCCTGTCTCCGAGTTGGAGAACTAGGAACGCTGGTAGCATGGCTCACTCCAGACACAAAGGACTCAGAATCAGGGAAGCCAGTGGTGTAACTCTGATTCTGAGGCCAAAGGTCTGAGACCCTGAAGTTCTGATGTCAACGGCAGGAGAAGAAAGATGTTTCCATTTCAGAAGGAGATAATTCACCTTTCCTTTTCCTTGTTGTTCTATGTGGGCTCTCAACCAATTAGATGGTACCTGTATTCGTCAATTTTTATACAGCTATGAAGAAATACCTGAGTCTGAGCAACTGATAAAGAACAAAGAGGTTTAATGGGCTGACAGTTCCACATGGCTGCAGGGGTCTCACAATCATGGCAGATGGGGAAGCAAAGCTGTCCTTCTTCACGTGGCAGCAACAAGGAGAAGTGCTGAGCCAAAGGGGAAAAGCCCCTTATAAAACCATCAGATCATGAGAACTCACTGTCATGAGAACAGCATGGCAGTAACCACCACCATGATTCAATCACCTCCCACTGGGTCCCTCCCACGACATGTACGGATTATAGGAACTACAATTCAAGATGAGATCTGGGCAGGGACACAGCCAAACCATATCAGTGCCCATCCACATTGGGTCATGGTTATCTCAGTGTCTTCCAGAAACACCCTAACAGATATGCCCAGAAATTGTGTTTTACCAGCTATGTGTGTCTCTTAATCCAATTAAGTAGATGTCTAAAATTAACCATCAGAATATTTATGCCTGACTCATGGCTGAAATTTCAGGATGAAAGCTATGAAATTTCTATTGTGTTTGTATATCTATTAATGTATGTTATGTATATCTGATATTTTCTTAACTCCGGATAGCATTGAAAAATTCATTTATAAAATCCTCTAAAAGTGCTCTAACCTGGCTTGGAAAAAAATAAGCATTTATAAATAAATATTCAGCTGGGCGCCGTGGCTCACGCCTGCAATCCCAGCACTTTGGGAGGCCGAGGTGGGCGGATCACGAGGTCAGGAGATCGAGACCACTCTGGCTAACACGGTGAAACCCCGTCTCTACTAAAAATACAAAAAATTAGCCAGGCGCGGTGGCGGGTGCCTGTAGTCCCAGCTACTTGGGGGGCTGAGGCAGGAGAACGGCGTGAACCTGGGAGGTGGAGCTTGCGGTGAGCCGAGATCGCGCCACTGCACTCTGGCCTGGGTGAAAGAGCAAGACTCTGTCTCAAAAAATAAAATAAAATAAAAATAAATAAATAATTATTCACCAAACCCTAAAAATATAGAAAATGATCAAATGTTTTTTAAGTTAACACGATTTGGATAAAACTTAGTTAAATAAGATTAATATAATATTTTTCGTGTAATAAAACAACTGTGTCTTCAAAGTAATCACTATTGAATATAAGACAAACATAAATTGCTATTCTGCTTGAGTTCTAGTCAAATAAGCTAATATTATACTTACTAGAAATGTAAAATCTTAAAGCTTATAGATTTGATTCTAATTAATTTGTCATTCTTAGGAAAAATGTAATTTTTTTATGGTGAAAAGATACACATATATTTAGAGTTAGCCAGCTGCACTCAGTTTAGATGATCCCAATTTTGTTGCAACATCCAAAACATCATAATCAGGAGCCAGTCGAACATATGCCTTCTTCTCTTTATCAGGACAAATGAGGGTGGTGACCTTGGCCACATCACTGTCATAGAGCTTCTTCACAGCCTGTTTGATCTGGTGCTTCTGGCTTTAACATCCACAATGAACACAAGCATGTCGTTTTCTTCTATCTTCTTCTGGCTGACTCAGCGGTCAGCGGAAACCTGATGACAGCACAGTGGTCAAGCTTGTTTCTCCTGGGGGTGCTCTTCCGAGGGTATCTGGGCTGCCTCTGCAGTCGCAGTGTCTTGGGCAGCCTGAAGCTGGGTGACATGCGGATCTTCTTTTTTGCGTGTGGCTGTGGACACCTTTCAACACTGCCTTCGTGGCCTTTAAAGCCTTCGCTTTGGCTTCGGCTTTAGGAGTGGCAGGAGCTTCCTTCGCTTTCGGTGCCATCTTGTGAAAAGCAAAAAGCATTATTTCAAAAATAATTTGTTTACAGTAAATCTGCCTAATAGTAGTTTCCAAAGTGCTTTTGGTAATTTTTAACCTTAAAGTTAAGCTAAGTAAAAGATTTGCCTTAAATATCTAGACCACTTATAAATAAGGTACAATACTAAAACATTAATTACTGAACACAAATAATTCAAGTTTATATACTTTTGGCTTTCTATTTTTACAGAGAGACTAAAGATATTTTGGCCCATTAATAAACATCTTTTTTTTCTGCCACACTGAGAAATTGTATTAGGAGGAAACACATTCCTCTAGATGTTGGGAGATGGTATATTCATACATTTTCTAACCTACGATAGAATGCTAATGTATGACAGTTTATAACTGTCTACTTCCTAGTTTTCTCTGGAAAATAAAAGATTACTAAGTATTAAAATTATAATCAATATATGTAAATAAAACTACTAGAAATAATAGAATAACTAGAAACAACTCATGCAAAGCATGCAAGAAAAGTAGGGCATGTTTCGCAAGTAAAGTAGGATGTATTTTTTATAAGGAAAATCATACATAAGATACAAATAAAAAGAGATACCTAACCTCCCCTGTGTTATATTTGTATGGGTAAAATCTTCTGTTTTCAAAAATTATATAAAATTCCCGGAAATGTGTCAATGTCCTCCTTATCCATGCTATGTGCCAGTATAGACTAATGAGTCATAATTCCAACTATTATTTTAAATGTGCTGCCAGGTGCAGTGGCTCACGCCTGTAATCCCAGCACTTTGGGAGGCTGAAGTGGGCGGATCACAAGGTCAGGAGATCCAGACTACCCTGGCTAACCCAGTGAATCCCTGTCTCTACTAAAAATACAAAAAATTAGCGGGGCATGGTGGCGGGCGCCTGTAGTCCCACTCGGGAGGCTGAGGCAGGAGAATGGCGTGAACCCGGGAGGCGGAGCTTGCAGTGAGCCGAGATCGCGCCACTGCAATCCAGCCTGGGCGACAGAGCAAGACTCTGTCTCTAAATAAATAAATAAATGTTTCATGCCACAGAAAAAATTGAATATCCTTGTCAGTTGTGGTATAATGAACTCTCATCAGATCTTTCATCACAGCCATTTCATACTCTTTGTCATTTAGATATTATTTCCCCCTGATGCTTTCCTGAAAGCTCCTGCAATCAGCTACAGGTCAGAATGTTCATCTCCAACACAGGACTCCCTCTGAGACTCACGGAAAAGACTATGACAGGTACTCTGGTTATAGGCTTCTGATGATATTGCTTAAATAACTTTAAGACCATACACTTGACTCAGTGAAGATCTCCAGAACTCTGGTTGAGAAATTGATGGGTTCATGACGCTACTAACCCAAGATCCAACAAGACTGGAATTGATTACATGGCACTGAATGAACTGATGAAAATTGATTATAATTTTATAGTTTTGGAGCATTGCTGGTTCTTTAATGTTCTAGTTTCTGGATTTAAGAAATCTCTTTCTCAATCTAACTGTAACTTACAACAGTTTAGTAGATTATACTTTTGTAAACAGAAATGAAGCATTTATCTTTTTTTCCCTGCCTGATTTTTCCAGAATTTTGAAATCCTTACTGAATACTCTTATTTTCACGATGATATAGTTGTTAGCAAAAGTCCAATAAGAATCTATTCGCCTTATAACAGGGCATAATTGGAAATTTTGGTTATATTATCAAGGTTTTTACTGGAATATCATATTTAGGAAGTGTACCTAAGATCAGTTATGACCGGCAATTTTAAGGAAGTAAGGTTGACTTTTATGGAGACAATGCTTACAAAGCACTGTGAAAATGGGAAAGTTCTTCCTCAAAGATTATAAAGTCACAACTATCCACTATTTGTGTGTGTGTGTGTGTGTGTGTGTGTGTGTGTATTCCAAATCACTTGTCCTAGCTTGCTCCAGCAGGCATGGACAGAACTAGACAAGCCCCAGCCCGTAATGCATGCCATTCCTTATTTGGAGATGTTTCCTTAACTATCCCTGGGCAACTTCCTTTTCTTTCTTTGTTCTATTCCCCTTACCTAATTAAGAAAGTTTTAAACTAACAGCCAATCAGGTAAAGTGTAAAATGTGAGGTCCTATTCCAGCCAATGGAAACTGGACACAGCGCTAGGGTAGACATTACAGGTTATAAGTAACTCTGTCTCCTTTGTTCGGTGTGCTCCTGTGGCTGGACAGCTATTGAGTAGCAACTTTTTGGAGAAAGTAAAGCTCGCCTTGCTAAGAGATCATTTGTTCCCATGTTAATTCTTTTTTTTTTTTTTTTTTTTGGAACATCAAAAACTTCATTCCCAACAGCACTCTGAGAAAAGCCAGCCTGATACCTAGACTACAGGGTTCACAGCCTTACAGGTTAGTAAGGAAGGTCATTTCCTGGTAGGCCCAGAAATTTAGGGATATTTTGGGGGCCTCAAGAAGAGAGGAATCCACACAAAGCTATAAGGACTGCAGCTGAAATCTGATAGTATGTTCTTAGCTTGGCTTTTAGCCTGCATAAGGCCTTTAAAAGTCAAATGTGAGATTCTGTAAGAAAACTTCCAGCAAGGAAACTTGAAAGCACCTATGTGCTCATCTCCTGTTCTTGCTGCACTTACATAAATAATAAAGCAAAATCTAACAAAACTAGACTCATTTTTAAAATAAGAATAGTCTTACTTTGATTATGATCAAAAATGATGATTACTACAGAGAGAAATTTTATGTTTCAATGGAAAACTATAACTTGGCCGGGCATGGTGGCACACACCTATAATTCCAGCACTTTGGGAGGCCAGGAGTTCAAGACCAGCTTGGGCAACATGGTGAAACCCCGTCTCTACCAAAAATACAAAAATTAGATGGGCATGATGGCATGTGCCTGTAGTCCCAGCTAATCAGGAGGCTGAGGAGGGAGGATTGCTTGCACCCAGGAGGTAGAGGTTTCAGTGAGCTGAGATTGCACCTTTGCACTCCAGCCTGGGTGACAGAGCCAGACCCTGTCTCAAAAAAAATTTTTTTTAAAGGAAAACTATAGCCATTGTGGGTTATGAGATTCTAGCCTTGTTTCTTGTTTCTGGGATACTTTTACCTCTTTGTAAACTAGATCCTGCCATCTGATGAATTTTGTCCCACAATGATACTTGGGGAACAAGAAGCTGAGTATTGTCTCTCCTACTAATGTATCTATTGTCAGTTAATTTGAAGGTCTCCAACCCTGGAACAAAGTTAGGAGAGGAAGGTTTTGCTCCCCAATTGGGAAAGAGCTCCCAATGGCCAAAGCAGAAACAAATTCAGCAACAAAACACTGCAATATTGAATAATAACCAAAGCTTAAAGTAACTATCTATGTGTCCACATTTATACAAATAAGTGAATAAGCAAATTAAGTTGAATAGAATTCTCCTTTACAAATGAATTCCAAATAATTGATATAGACACTCAGCCATCAAGGAGGTGGAGCTAACATCCCACGCCTTAAATGGGGGCTGTGCATAGTGACTTCCTCCAGAAGAATACATACAATATGGACAAGTAACTTCACATTAGAGAAACTGGACAAACACTAGTTCAGCCGGGTGATCACAGTTAATACCAATGGTGATAATTCACCTCGACACCATGAAGTGACAAGAATAGCACTTCACCTCTGTGATCTGCTTCCCCCAAACCCATAACCCCAGTCAACTTATCAGAAAAGCTCCAGGTAAATAATGGGAGACATTCTACAAAACACCTGACCAGTCCTCCTTAACACCCTCAAGGTCATTGGAAGAAGGAAAGGCTGAGAAACCGTGACAGCCGAGAAGAGCCTAAGGAGTCGTGACAACGAATGTTATGTGGGATCCCAGGTGCCACCCTGGAGTAGGGAAAGATAGAACTAAGTGTAAACAGTAAAGTAGAGGTTCCTTTTCAAAGACTTTCCTCCCCATCTAATTAGGAATAAATAGTAACTTCTCTTAGATGTAAAAATTATTCAAAGAACTGTGCTAACATTCTTAAATATCTGCTGGCCGTAATAAAGAAATCAATGTACTTCATGTTCTTAGCGCCCACAATTTAGCCTAAATATTTGCCCTGGCATGCTTATACTGGTCCAAGCAAGCATTAGGTCATAGCCTGTTCGTCTTCCTTATTTGAAGGTGTTTTTACCTTTCACAGCATTCCACAAGTTACTTCCTCCTTCCTTTGTTGTCCTCTGCCTTTGCCTCTTTTAAAAATTTCTAAGTTGCTAGCCGATCAGAACAAATACAGAATGTGAGGTCCTGTTGCAGCCAATGGAAACTGGACACAGCAGTAGGGAGGACACTTCAGGTTATAAATGATCCTGTCTCCTTTGTTCGGTGTACTCTCCTGGTAAAACTGCTGGCGAATGTACCCTTTATGCAGAAAGTAAAAAAACGGCCCTGCTGAGGAAATTAAATTTCTGTTCAAGTGCTATTTCTTTACGGCACCGGGGAACAAGCATTTCTAACATAAGGAACTCCAAATAAAATATGGGCTTCAGTTAATAATAGCATATCAACATTTGTTCATTCACTGTGACAAATGATGTGAGACATACTGACAGAAGATGTTAATAAGAGAGGAAACTGGGTTGAAGCTACATGGGAAATCCGTGTTTTCTTTGCTATTTCTGTATAAATCTAAAATGACTCTAAAATAAAACTTAATTTAAAAGTTGTATTTTTTCAAACACCTGCTTAATTATTTGTACTAGTAATTACTAGTAATTTACCCTGTTAACTATTCCTGTCTTTTAATAAGAACATTTATGACACGAAAATTAAAGCATACAGATTAATATCTAATTCCAAATAAATGCCTCTTTACACGTTTTATGTTAAAGTAATAACATAGGTGAATAAACTTACTTAAAATAATTTTTTCTGGTACTGTGGCTGTGCCTTGGGTTCACTCTCTAAAAAGGTGGTCGGTCGCCTTTTAGACAACCAGGAAAAAAAATTCATTTTTAGAGACTCTATTTCAATTCATGGTTGAACATTGTCAAAAGAATGTTTAAAAAAGTTCCTTAGTATCCAAGATTTAAAAAAAAAATTTTCAATGGCAAATCGATTCATCGGGACTGGATCACTTACTCGAAAATATCCCTGTCTTTGTTTTCCATGCAGGTTTTTTAGCAATAATACAGTAGAACGCAATATTGGCCACTGGGGAAAAATATTCAAAGATACAATGTGAATAGAATTTGTAACCATGATAATTTAATGTTTCATTGTGATATTTTCTAAAACAGAAGAGTTTAAGAATATTCAAAGTCAATTTCCTCAATGATACTTTGCAGAAAGTGATGAAACTAGAGAAACAAAAATGGCAGGATATTCTGAGTGATTTTAAATGTTGCTAGGTTTTATGGGGAAAAAATAATTTACCTGTTAGAGGATCACAAATAATTATTGGAAGTCCAAACTCTGAAATGTTTCCAAATTTAGTTGAACTTGTAAGTAATTATAATGTCAATATAGCTAGTCATAAAGTTAATGATAAAAGAGGACCCATGCCTTATTTATGTAATAAAATATACAATGAATGATTAGTGCTCCTAGGAAAATACGCTGGACTTGAAATACAATTGAGAGTGTCAGAATCTGCCAGGCGCGGTGGCTCACGCTTGTAATCCCAGCGCTTTGGGAGGCCGAGGCGGGCGGATCACGAGGTCAGGAGATCGAGACCACGGTGAAACCCCGTCTCTACTAAAAATACAAAAAAATTAGCCGGGCGTGGTGGCGGGCGCCTGTAGTCCCAGCTACTGGGAGAGGCTGAGGCAGGAGAATGGCGTGAACCCGGGAGGCGGAGCTTGCAGTGAGCTGAGATCGCGCCACTGCACTCCAGCCTGGGCGACAGAGCGAGACTCCGTCTCAAAAAAAAAAAAAAAAAAGAGTGTCAGAATCAAAACATATTTGATTGTGTAACAGAAGTAGCCCATCATGAACAAATGTACCATCTCACAAAGTATGCTCACGTTAAACATACTGTCAAAACAATGGAAGAAAGCTGCTTTGCCTCTGTCGAAAGAAAGGAATAATGGAGACAGTCCAGCTTAGGGAATTATTAGGATGGAAACACACAATGCTGGCATAAGAACGTCCTGACCAGGGATGTAACAGTGAACAACTCCGGCAGGTGTAGGAAAGGGTCGCAGCCATCACATCCCGTCCCCAAACGCTCAAACTACATCTGCATATATGTATGTGTTAGTATTTGGTACATGTTATTTCGTGTGGGGAGGTATAAACAATGCATTTAAACTTTACGTGTCTAGTTATAATATGCCTGTTGTTAAATCTTTCTATACCGTTTCAACTACTTCAATGCTGTGAGACAAATGAGCTATTAAAACACGAATGAAAGCGCCGGGGACCCCGCAGCCACCACCCGCGCCGTCCTGATGGCGCTGCTCAGCGTTGCTCCTTTCTCCGCGCCAGGATCTCTCCCCAGAAACGCGCAGATCCGGAAGCCACGCTGTGCCGCGCTGTGAGGACGCGCAGCTCCCGCCTCGCTGAAGGGACGCCGTTCACAAGAGCCACGCAGACCAGGACAGGGAAGTAAGGCCCACGGCAGCGCTCCCTCCTCAGCACTCGCGGCCGCGGACAGGACGCCTTTTCCTCCTCCTCTCACCTGGTGACCGGGTGTCCCGAACCGCGGCCGCTCCCGGGCGGGTCCTGAAGAGAACGCGGCTGCGCCTTTTCGGTCGACGCCCCGGGGCGACGAGTGCGGATCCGCCGCGGTTCCCGCGCGTGCTCCGGGTTGGGCGGGAGCCGGGCGCCCCCTCGCGGCAGTCCTGGGGAATCTCTGAAAATCAGCGTTCGGGTGATTCCAGGCCGCGATTTTGGAAATGTCCACTGAAATCAAGGCCACCATCCCGTGCCTCGATCAGAACGGAGGGAGATTTTAACAACTAAAGAAGATGGCCCGGGCGCGGTGGCTCACGCGTGTAATCCCAGCACTTTGGGAGGCCGAGGCGGGCGGATCACCTGAGGTCAGGAGTTTGAGACCAGCCTGACCAACGTGGAGAAACCCTGTCTCTACTAAAAACACAAAATTAGCCGGGCGTGGGGGCGCATGCCTGTAGTCCCAGCTACTCGGGAGGCTGAGGCAGGAGAATCACTTGAACCCGGGAGGCGGAGGTTTCGGTGAGCCGCACCCACTGCACTCCAGCCTGGGCAACAAGAGTGAAACTCCGTCTCAAAAAAATAAATAAAATTAAAACTAAAAAAGATGTCCAGTAGGCAAAAGTCAGTTGAGTTTCTTCATATCAGCAATAATGGATGGAAATAATTGGAACTAAAAATATTAAAATACCATTTACAACAGCACCCCTAAAGCCGAATCCATTACGTATCAACATAACAAAAGGTGTGCAAATATGCATTCAGAAAACCATGAATCACAGTTGACAGAAACCAAAAGAGGTATAAGTAAATGCAGAGATGTTCCTTATTTAGGAGAAGTACACTCATTATTGTGAAGGTGACAATTCTTTCCAAATTGATCTATAGATTCAGCCAAATCCCAGTCAAATTCCAGGCAAAGATATTGACAAACTGTTCCTAAACCCAGAATGGATGAAATAAGACTGAAGGAGAACAAGGTTAAAGACCTCACACATCTGGATCTGAACACTCACCCTAAAGCCACAGTAATGAAGACAGTGTGGCAGTGGTGAAGGGGTTAGACACATAGATAAGTGGGACAGAACAGAGAGCCCCCAAACAGACTCAAGCCAACTGACTTTGTCAAAGGGACAAAGGCAACTCAATGGAGAAAGAGAAGTCTGTTCCACAAAAGATAACAAAACAATTGGAAACCACAAGGGAAAAAATGAATGGAGACAAAAACCTTGTATTTTATCCAAAAATTCACTCAAAATAGTCCATAGACTTAAATTTTCAAGTGCAAACTTGTGAAAGTTATAGAAGAAAGCCTAGAAAAATATCTACATGGCCTTGGTTTGGGTGATGAGTTTTTAGATGCAATACCAAAAGCCAACCCACGAAAGAAAACAAAGCAATAACCGGGACTTTATTAAAATTTAAAATGGCTGCTCTGGTTAAGAGAACAAAAAAACCGTTCACAGACTGATAGAAAATATTTGAGGAACAGCCGGGCAAGGTGGCTCATACCCATAATCACAGCACTTTGGGAGGCCAAAGTGGGTGGATCATTTGAGGTCAGGAGTTCAAGACTAGCCTGGCCAACATGGTGAAACCCTGTCTCTACTAAAAATACAAAACAAAATTTTAAAAATTAGCTGGATGTGGTGGCACACGCCTGTAATCTCAGTTACTAGGGAGGCTGAGGCAGCAGAATTGCTTGAACCCAGGAGGCAGAGGTTGCAGTGAGCTGAGCTCGCACCACTGCACTCCAGCCTGGGTGATGGAGTAAGACCCTGTCTCAAGAAAAAAAAAAAGAAAATATTTTGGAAACACATCTGAAAAAGGACTTGTCTGCAAAAATATTTTTTAAAAAAAACCTCTAAAACTCAAAAAGAATTAGATGAACAACCCAACTGAAAATATGTGAAGATCTGAGAAGACACCTCAGCAAAGAAGATGCACAGATGCCAAATAAGCATCCAAATTAATTAATTAATACTCAACAAACTTGTCATGAGGGAAAAGCAGATAAAATGAGATAGTACTGTACATCTATTAAAATGGCTAAAATCTAAAGAACAGTAGCAGTTGCAATAGGAGGTCTCATTCATTGCTAGGGGAAGGCATAAGGGTACAGTCACTTCAGCAGTTTTTTCAAAAACTAAACAAGTCTCACCATATGATCCAACAATCTCCTTCTTAGGTATTTAGACAACTGCCTTGAAAAATTATGTCCAAGTAAAACCAGCACACATATGTATAGAAGCACTATTCATAATAGCCAAAAATTAAAGGAATCATGACATTCTTCCGTAGCTGAATGCATAACCAAACTGAAGTACGCGGTGCAATGGAATACTATTCAGCAAAAGAAAGGCATGACCAATCCACCCATGCTACCTGGATGGACCTCACAGGCACACTGCTTCATGACAGAGAAAGAAAGGCATGACCTATCCACCCATGCTACCTGGATGGACCTCACAGGCACACTGCTTCATGAGAGAGCCAGGATGCAGAGGCTGTATGTCCCCACTTATATGACATACTAGAAAGGCAAAACAACAGAGACAGCAAACCCATTAGTGGTGACACGGGGTTCGTGGGGGCGGGGATTTGAAGTACTTCATGTGATACTTTAATTGTGGATACCTGTCCCTGTCCACTTGTGAAAAGCCATAGAATTTTAAAGCCCAGAGTAAATCATAATGTATGCAAGTGGAATTACATTATTTAATATGTGGGAATATCCCTGGATGGAACACAGAATATGACCAAGAATCTAACTGTATCACAAAAGATTAAAACAAAATCCCTGCAGGGCAAAATGTACTGACCTGAAAGGTCTCTTTAGAATTTAGTGGAATCTGGGGGCTGGGCGCGGTGGCTCACATCTGTAACCCCAGCACTCTGGAAGGCCGAGGTGGGCGGATCACAAGGTCAGGAGATCCAGACCATCCTGGCTAACATGGTGAAACCCCGTCTCTACTAAAAATACAAAAAATTAGCCGGGCGTGGTGGCGGGCAGCTGTGGTCCCAGCTACTCAGGAGGCTGAGGCAGGAGAATGGCCTAAACCCAGGAGGTGGAGCTTGCAGTGAGCCGAGATGGTGCCACTGCACTCCAGCCTGGGCGACAGAGCAAGACTCCATCTAAAAAAAAAAAAAAAAGAATTTACTGGAATCTGTAGACTAAAGAAAAAAGAGCAATGCATAAAGCATCCTCTTTATCTTATAAAGTTCTTTCCCACAGGGGTAATTCACAATTCTTGAGGGTCAGGCGCAGTAGCTCATGCCTATAATCCCAGCACTTTGGGAGGCCGAGGTGGGTGGATCACGAGGTCAAGAGATCGAGACAATCCTGACCAACATGGTGAAACCTTGTCTCTACTAAAAATATAAAAATTAGCTGAGTGTGGTGGCGCGTGCCTGTAATCCCAGCTACTTGGGAGGCTGAGGCAGGAGAATCACTTGAACCCAGGAGGCGGAGGTTGCAGTGAGCCGAGATCGTGCCACTGCACTCCAGCCTGGCGACAGAGCGAGACTCCGTCTCAAAACAAAAACAATTATTGAACCACTGTATCTCCATCTAGAATGGAGCAGTGACTTACGTAAGTGGCAGATGGTGGGAAGAAGGTCTCTCACTGCTGAGGTGGGAGGTTACAGATTACCAAAGGGAGGCTACAATGATCCATGTGATAATACACCAGAGGGGCAACATCAGCATCAACTCATACTTAGCCTAATCCAGACACCGACAGCTCCACATAGAAATCTCGACGATCAGGCGGTCCACACAGGCTGGGTACACACAGGTATTTCCTGGCATGTCAGCTGTAAGACCTAAAGGCATTGAGGCCGCAGGAGCAATAAGTGCATTAAGCTCCTAAATATAGTTTTTCATGCGATTCTACAATAAAAGGAACCAGGGCTCTTTGAAGAAATGGCTTCACTAAAACTAAGGCAGAAAAAACATAAGCCTGGATGATCCTGAAGTATCAAAAAGTCAGGAGCTGCTCAGAACACACACACACACACACACACACACCCCACACACATACACACACACACATATACACACATACACACGCATACACACAAGCACACACACACACAGATTATGACAAAGAAAAACCAGAGCCAACAAGAAAGAACTCCCAGTGATACAAATGGGAATGAATAAAGCAACAACATCCTGTAGTACTGAATCGTAACCAAAACTTGAAATAACTCTCCAGGTGTCCACACTGGCATAAGTCAGTGATTACACAGGTAAACAAAAGTGGGTGAGAGAAATCTCCTATGCAGAAAAATCCCAAATAATTGTGGTGGACACTCAGCCACTAAGGAAGTGGCATTAACTCCCTACTCAAGCATGACCCTGTGCCGGGTGTGCAGTGAGCCGAGATGGCGCCACTGCACTCCAGCCTGGGCGACACGGTAAGACTCCGTCTCAACAAAAAAAAAAGAGAGAAGCAGTAAGCACTGATGTAGAAACTGCAGGCAAGTTATCCAGATCCAGCTAAGACGGTTGATGAAAGTGGCTACACTAAGCAACATATTTTCTTTTCTTTTTTTCTTCTTTGAGATGGAGTGTCGCTGGTGAAGAAGCTGTGAACATTGTTGAAATAACAACGAACGATTTACATTATTACATAACCTGGCCGGGCGCAGTGGCTCACACCTGTAATCTCGGCATTTTGGGACGCCCAGGCGGGAGGACCGCTGGAGCCCAGGAGTTCAAAACCAACCTGGGCAACACAGGGAGACCCTGTCTCTACAGAAAAGT
>NW_026653132.1:0-16074 GCF_009828535.3 Hylobates moloch
CCATAGGTTTTGGGGGAACAGGTAGTATTTGGCTACACGGGTAAGTTCTTTAGTGACGATTTGTGAAATTTTTGTGCACATATCACCCGAGCACTGTGCACTGAACCCAATTTATAGTCTTTTGTTTCTCACTCCTTTCCCATCCTTTCCCCGAGTCCTGAAAGTCCACTGTGCCATTCTTATGCCTTTGCAGCTTCATAGCTTAGCTCCCATTTATGAGTGAGAACATATGATGCTTGGTTTTTCCATTCCTGAGTTACTGCACTTAGAATAATAGTCTCCAATCCCATCCAGGTTGCTGAAAATGCCATTAATTCATTGCTTATTATGGCTGAGTTATATATATATATATATATATATTATATATATATGAATATGATATATGGATATATATATATGAATATGATGTATGGATATATATATATATATCAGTTTCTTTATCCACTGATTGATTGATGTATTGATGGGCATTTGGGCTGATTCCATATTTTTGCAATTGCAAATTGTGCTGCTATAAACATGCATGTGCAAGTATCTTTTTTGTATGACTTCTTTTCCTCTGGGTAGATACCTAGTAGTGGGATTGCTGGATCAAATGGTAGTTCTACTTTTAGTTGTTTAATGAATCTCCACACTGCTTTCTGTAGTGGTTGTACTAGTTTACATTCCCACCAGCAGTGTAGAAGTGTTCCCTTTTCATTGCATCAACACCAACATCTAATTTTTATTTTTATTTTTTATTATGGCCATTTTTGCAGGAGTATGGTGGTATCGTATTGTGGTTTTGATTTGAATTTCCCTGATCATTAGTGATGTTGAGCATTTTTTTCATATGTTTCTTGGCCATTTGTATATCTTCTTTTGAGAATTGTCTATTCATATCCTTAGCTAATTTTTTTGATGGGATTTTTTTTTCTTGCTAATTTGTTTGATTTCGTTGTAGATTCTGGATATTAGGTCTTTTTTTGTCATATGTATAAATTGTGAAGATTTTCTCCCACTTTGTGGGTTGTCTGTTTATTCTGCTGACTGTTCCTTTTGCTGTGCAAAAGCTCTTTGTCCCACCTGTTTACCTTTGTTTTTATTAGATTTGCTTCGGGGTTCTTGGTCATTAAATCCTTGCCTAAGCTGATGTGTAGAGGGGTTTTACCAATTTTATCTTCTAGAACTTTTATGGTTTCAGGTCTTATACTTAAGTCCTTGATCCATCTTGAGTTGATTTTGTATAAGGTGAGAGATGAGGATCCACTTTAATTCTCCTACATGTTGGTTGCCAATTATCCCAGCACCATTTGTTGAATAGGGTGTCCTTTCCCCACTTAAATGGTTTGACTCTCTGTCCCCACCCAAATCTCATTTGGTAGCTCCCATAATTCCCACACATTATGAGAGGGACCTGGTGGGAGATGATTGACTCATGGGGGTGTGTCTTTCCCATGCTCTTCTGGTGATAGTGAATGGGTCTCACGAAATCTGATGGTTTTAAAAACAGGAGTTTCTCTGCATAAGCCCTCTCTTTGCCTGCCACCATCCACGTAACATGTGGCTTACTCCTTCTTGCCTTCTGCCATGATTGTTAGGCCTCCCCAGCCACGTGGAACTGTGAGTCCAATTAAACCTTTATTTTGTAAATTGCCCAGTCCTGGGTGTTTCTTTATCAGCCATGTGAAAAGAGACTAATACACCCACTTTATGTTTTTGTTTGCTTTGTTGAAGATCAGTTGGCTGTAAGCATTTGGCTTCACTTCTGGGTTCTCTATTCTGTTCCATTTGTCTATGTTCCTATTTTTATACCAATGCCATGCTGTTTTGGTGACTATGGCCTTATAGTATAGTTTGAAATCAGGTAATGTGATGCCTCCAGATTTGTTCTTTTTGCCTAGTCTTGCTTTGACTATGTGGGCTCTTTTTTGGTTCCGTGAGGTGCCTAGGACCCTCACACAACATGATTTGTTGGCCTAGAAAAATTTCTAAAAACCTTACATCCCCAAAAAACTGTAGAGCTCCTTTTAGTCTAATACATTATTTCCAAACTAAGATATCATAAACATGAAGCTAGCAAAATTTAGAGTTGTTTTTAATCATAAGTACATAATGACCATTGATTATTATGTTATAACTGCTAACTTCTTGCTCCTGATTTCCCATTACACGATGGGCAAAGATGTGATAGCAATAGGTCATTATTCTAATAATGCATTTTGTATATTCAGATATTTAATTTAATTAATTTAATTTCCTACACTAAAATATAATTGAGACTGTTATACAATAAAATAAGAAAAGCTTGTAAAATTCAGGAAAATATTCCAAATATTAATATAAATAGCACTTCCCAAGTTAAATAATGTGTAAACTAGGTCTTTAATGTTTATGCTTAATAAATAATGAACTTTTGAAAAGTGAATTTAATTTAATGATAAGTGTACTTGATAAATTGCTTATATGGTAATAACAAATGTGAAAATAGTTGTTCAAATAGAAACTTTATCCGAATAAAATTTTATATGTACCTAGTATATTTTAACTTTGTTTATGTATTAGAGGTATGTATTTTAATTTTATAATATGTAAGATTATAACATGTACAAACTAGTCATTGTAAGAATTAGAATAGCTCCTATATAATGTAGTCATTAAGCTTGTTTATAATATTAAGCATGATCAAATTTTATATCTCAGATGATATTATGACCTTGAATTTGCATAGTGTCTTTCATGCAAAAATCACAAAGCATTTTTGCATTAGTCACAACTAGATGAGGTAGAGAGTTGTAACAGTTAACTTCCTTTTACAGTTGGAAAAATATAAAGTTCAAAAAGGTTAAATGACTTGTTCAAAGTTGTAAAAGAAAGCAGTTACGACCTAGAGGGTAAATCCTAGTAAGATTATTTATATTTATTCTTTTTCCTTTATTTGTCTAAAATACATATAACAAAATTTGCCATCTTAATAATTTGTATGTGTACAGTTCAGTACTAATGGGATTGATTTTGCATACATATGACAGAAATGACTAGTTTAGAATGTGAATGCTTTCTCACTTTAGCCTATCATGAAATTTATATACTCTGTGCATTGTTCACGTTATAGTTCTGATAAATTGGGTTTTGTTTTATAGTGCTTCATCTGCAGTCTATGAATTGTATATGATTTGGAGCTATAGAAGATGGTCATTTTCTCAGTTGTTTTATAATGTTACTTTTTAGTAATGGCTAGAACACAGTCATTAAATAGTTTAGTTGTCTTTGTTACCTTGGGTTAGCTTGCAAGTGGTCATCCTCTTCCTGTTAGGTTGTTGAGCTGTCCTCACTTCTTCCCCTTGTTTACGTTTGTGTATTTTGTAACACTCACTTTATATATTGCCTCTTTCTGGAAGCTTCCCCCACAATCTTCCCACTCCCATCAGTCTGAGTTAAATGTATAACATTACATATGCTGCTATAGTAATAGATACAGTGCTTCGTATTGCAATAGTTCCTTTACTTGACTATACCATTGCTAGCACAGAATATAAACTCTTTAACAGAAAAAAAACTACATTTTATTAGTATTTGTATCTCAACCATAAAATATAGTGCCATGTACATATAGATAAATGTTCAGTCAATGAATATTCAATGGATACATAAGGGAATGTGTGATGAATTCTTCACAGCATCTATTACATTTCTATTTGTTCAATATCTTCCTTTGCTAAATTATAAACTCTAAAAAGCAGGACTGTATCTATTTTGGTCATCATTTTCACTTCAGCACCTAGGTGCGTTATAAACTCCCATAAGTGTGGAATAAATGACTGAATGGATGTATGCTCATCTCTCTCAATTGTGCAACACAGAAAATTGAATTACAATGACAGCAGTTATAAGAGGTTGTGTTACCAGAGATCGTTATGGGTGAACCTATCCCACAACAGAAAGTAGGTATGGCATATCTCTGATTTATTGGTATAAGAGTTATTATTTAGGCTGCCCTCCAGTAATTATATGATCTCAGGCCTTTTCTGTACATGCATTTCTAACTGATTTTCAACATCAAAGATTAGAAAATATTGCCTGTCAAGTTATGGAAAAATCTCACTTGCAGTTATGGAATGTGAAAGAAATTTTAAAAGATCTTACAGAGATGAGATCCAGGAAAGCAGGCCCACTGTGTAATAACTCTTTTGTAATAACTTCTATCTTATCTCTAAGAGCTAATTCTATGTCCTATTTCTAAAGTACTTTACTTTCAAATAAATAGTAATTTATGCTGCTGTGCAGAGCAATGAAGAATGAAAATATTTATATTCCTAGGGGCATTTGTATTTTAATAAAGAGCAGTTGAAAATAAAAATAACCTGGTACCCAAAATCATTTATTATGAAATATGGAATATCAAGTAGTATAATAGACTGAGATAACTTGAGGGTGACCTTATTTAGGAGTTGGCAGGAACCCATATGATATTATTTGCAGGGTTTGTAGTAGATCATCATGTTCTTAAATATCTCTTACAGTTAGTTTTTTTCTTTACCGAACATGTTATCAGTAGCTATCCTGGAATGCTTTTTGGCATTATGTTCCCCCATTTGAAATGAAAATGTAATAAATAAGACACTTCAAGAAAGCGAAAGGAAAACAAAATGCAAAACGAATTCCAGGCAAGGAGAAATAATAGGGTTAGATAGCAGTAGAACCAAAACTGAGAAAACAGCTTAGAAGGGTAATACTATATAGAACAACAATTCTGAAGTTCAATCAACAGACCACTTTTCTTAGATACAACATACAATTCTTCTATTCATTTAGTCAGCACAAAGGGGTGAACCACAGTTGGGGATCACATTTATAACTAAAAATATGAATGAAAACATTTTTATCAAAGTGTAATCTGGTTCTTTAATAAGCTGAATCTGAATCCAAAATCATCCTATTGGATATTTTAGTAAATACTGACAGCTAATTGTCACTATTCTTTGATACTAAGTCATGAAGTTTCTCAACGGAATAAGGAAGAAATTGTTTCTCCAAATTTATATTATTTTAGGAAGTAAGCAGGTGCTCTCCTACAAGGCATTACTGGCCAATAGCAAAGACTGTCCTAGAACGCAGTTTCCTCAATTATAAAACATTAAATAAAAAGGTTGAGAGAAGCTTTGGAACCTGTCCAGCTTGTATATATTTCTGATGACAATATGATGATTTGATACATGTATACATTATAAAATGATTATCACAATCAAGTTAACATATCCATTATCTGACATAATTACCGTGTGTGCACATGTATGTGTGTGCTGAGAACACTTGAGATTTATTCTCTTAGCAAATTTCAAGTATAATTAACTATAATCACTATGCTGTACATTATATCCCCAGAAATTATTTATTTTGTAACTGAAAGTTTCTACCCTTTGAGCAATACATTCCAATTTTCCCACCCCTAGCTCCTGGAAACAATCATTCTATTCTGTTTATTTGAGTTAGACTTTTGAAGATTCCACATACAAATGAGATCATTTAGTATTTATCTTTCTTTGACTGGCTTATTTCACTGAGTCTAGTACCCTCCAAGTTCATCCATGTTGTCACAAGTGGCAGAATTTTCTTCCTTTTCATAGATGAATTATACTCCATTTAATTCATACACTACCTTCACCATTAGTTTGTTGATGGACACTTAGGTTGTTTCTGTGTTTGGGCTATCATAAATAATATTGCAATAAATATGAAAGTGGACATATCTATTTAAGATACTGATGTTTTCTTTATACGTATGCCCAGAAGTAGAACTGGTGGAACATACAGTAGTCCTGTCTTTAATTTTTAAAGCAATCTCCATATTGTTTTCATAATGGTGGTACAAATTTACTTTCCCAGCAACAGTGTGCAAGGGTTCCCTTTTTTCCACATCCTCACCAACACTTGTTATCTCTTGTATTTTTGATAATTGCCATTCTAAAATGTCTGAGGTGATATCTCATTGCAGTTTTGATTTGTATTTCTCTGATGATTATGTTAATCCCCTTTTCATGTAATTGTAGGCTATTTGCATGTCTTCTTTGAAAAACGTCAAGACATTTATTTGGGTCTTTTACCCATTCTTAATTGGATTATTATTTTTATATTATTATTATCCTATTGAGTTGTATGAGTTCCATGTATATTTTGATATTAGCCCTTTATCAGATATATGTTTTTTGTTTTGTTGATTTTCTTTGCTATAAAAAAGATTTCCAGTTTTATGTAGCACTATTTGTTTTTTTTTATTTTTTTGCCTTAGTTATCTGCACTTATTGTTTGTTTATTTTTTCCTATTCAGCCACTGTGTGTCTTTTTATTAGATAATTTAATCCATTTGTATTTAAAATAATACTTGAAAGGCAATGACTTACTATTGCCGTTTTTCTAATTGTTCTTTGACTGTTTTGTACTTTGTAGTTTTTTTTCTTCCTCTTCCTGACTTTCTTTGTGATTTGATGACTTTTTGTGGTGATATGATATGATTTCTTTTTCTTAATCTTTTATATATCTATTGCAGGTTTTTCTTTTTTGGTTACCATGAGTCCTGCATAAAACATTGTATAGTTATAATATCTCATTTTAAGCTGACGCTACCTAACTGTGATTGCATGAAAAATCTCTATAGTTGTACTTCTTCCTTCCTAACATTTTAGGTTATTGATGTTAAAATTTATATTTTTTAATATTGTGTATTCATTAACAAGTTATTTTGGTTATAGTTATTTTAATGCATTTGTCTTTTAATTTTTATACTAAAGATGAAAGTGATTTATGCACTATCATCATTACAATATCAGAGACTTCAAAATTTGATTATAAATATACCTGTATTAGTGAGTTTTACACACTGTTGTTTTAAAGTTGTTAGTTAGAACTCTTTTATTTCAGCTTAAAGAACTCCCTTTAGCATATCTTATCAGTCAGGTCTACTGTTTATGACTTCTTCAGTGTTTGTTTAATGAAGAAGTCATTATTTCCCCGGTGTGTGATGTTCCCCTTCCTGTGTCCATGTGTTCTCATTGTTCAGTTCCCACCTATGAGTGAGAACATGCGGTGTTTGGTTTTTTGTCCTTGCGATAGTTTGCTGAGAATGATGGTTTCCAGTTTCATCCGTGTCCCTACAAAGGACATGAACTCATCATTTTTTTATGGCTACTGTTGTGGGGCGGGTTGTGGGGAGGGACAGCATTAGGAGATATACCTAATGCTAAATGACGAGTTAATGGGTGCAGCACACCAACATGGCACATGTTTACATATGTAACAAACCTGCACATTGTGCACATGTACCCTAAAACTTAAAGTATAATAATAATAAAATTTTTAAAAAAAGAAGTCATTATTTCTCCTTCATTTCTAAAGCACAGATTTGCTGTGTATAGTATTCTTTATTGGAAGTCTTTTATTTCAATATTTTGAATATCTCATCCTACCTTTTTGTTGCCTATAAGGGTTCTGCTGAGAAAATCACTTATAATTTTATGGATATTTTCTTGTATTTGATTCATCATTTTTCTTTTCCTGCTTCCAAAATTCTCTCTTTGTCTCCTCATAATGTGTCTTGGTCTTGGTGTAGATCTTTTTATGTTCAGTCTGTTTGGAAATGTACTCATGAAGCTCAGTGTTCATTTATCTTCTCAGATTTAGAATTTTTTAGACATTTCTGTAGTCCTCCCCACAACCTTATCTGGCATTTTGTTTTTTTTGTAGTTTCAGTTACTTGTGGTCAACTTCGGTACAAAAACAAATGAGTACAGTACAATAAAGTATTTAGAGATAGAGGGAGACAATATTCATATACTATGCACTGATTAGCAGTTATTCATGAGTGTGTAATAAAGAGTAAGGTAAGCTAGTAAGAAGGCACACATGTCGTTACACTATTTCTTTACCAAATGATTTTGAGGTATTCCCTAGAAATATTTATATTGTGCGATGACAAACATAAGCTTTTATTAATTGAGTTAAAATAACTTATTTAAAGATGGAATCTAATAACTATTGTATGTACAATTGTAAATCAGTATATAAAATATGATTATTGCTATATGTCTATATTTAATAAACTTTTTAGAACAATATTTTAATAGAGGAGTTCACACTTTTTTAAAACTTTATTCACCTATGAAGGAGACAATACGTAAAGGTCTAAAGGTCTGATGTCTAGAGCAAGAAAATAGGTTCATCCACACATAACATACCACAAGAGCCCACTGAATATATGTGTCACAAATACTGTTCAGAAAAGCCCAATTTCTATCAACTCAAAAATCTAGCCAACCAAGGAAGAGAGCCACAAACTTACTATTGCTGCTTTTGTGTATAGGTATCCCAAACTTTTACAAATAGCTTATCATCGTGACTCACACTTAAACTTATTACCTTATTCTGGTTATTTGTTGTTATGAGTACCCTGAAAATACTTGCATAATTTAATAGAAAATTATGAACCAACAGAATAGCAATGTGGCATTACTACATTAAAAGAAGGTTAAGAGAAGGTTAATAGAAACAACTAGTAAAGTTACAATAACACCATACATATTCATAATAAAAGGCATAACAATATTCAGAGTGTTTGTGAAATAAAGGAATTAGTTATATTTTGAGTTCTACAATTGTCTGAGTTTTAAAGAATACTTTTCCCCAAATGGAAAGAAGCTCTATGAAAAGAAAGGAAAAATATAAATAAGATGACAGTAACAATGGGATTTCTTCTCAACAATGAGTCCGGGATGATATATGAGGCATGCAGTTACAACACCAGTTTCTAACTTAAGCCAGTATCTGTCAGTGAATTAAGTGCATATTTATCCAATCACTAAATATTTCAACACTTTAGTTTCATCTTTGAAAAGCAATAATTATCACACTGCTTTTCTCACTAGATTATTGTGAGACTTCAAGTAAAATGTAACTGCTTAAGTAAATGGAAAAAAAACTGAGTGCTCTGATTTACAAAGTAATGTTGTGATAACTAAAAGAGTTAAGTTGTCATGACTCACTCAACTTTTAGCAGCAAGCTTTAGCAGAATGCGTCATGACATTTCCATGGGAAATTACTCCAACGTGTTTGGCAGATGACATAAAGTAAATGTCCTTCCCTGTGGGATACTGTTATGCAGTCTATCGTAAGCTGTGAATATATTCCAAGTGCCCAGTGCTGTCATCCTGCTATTCAGGCTCCTTCACTATGTTATTTTATTTGTAAAGCAGCACCCCATTCTTTAGAACATGGTATATTTTTTCTCATTTTCTCAGCAATGCAGCATTCATAGTTTAGCACATATTTTACCAGCCCTTTGAGGCTTAGCTAGATGTCTAGATCATCTTACACGTTTATTCAAACACAGATAATCCTGGCAAATAATATTTTTGGGCCAGGCATGGTGGCTCATGCCATTTGAGAGGCCAAAGCAGGTGGATTGCTTGAGCCCGGGAGTGTTAGACCAATCTGGCAACATGGCAAAATCCTGTCTCTAAAAAACATACAAAAATTAGCTGGGTGTGGTAATGCACGTTTGTAGTCCCAGCTACTCAGGAAGCTGAGAGGTGGAAGGATCCCTTGAGCCCAGGAGGTCGAGGCTGCTGCAGCGAACCCTCATCATGCCACTGCACTCCAGCCTAGGTGAGGGAGTAAGACTCTATCTCAATAATAATAATATTTTTGATGTTTACCTGTTCAAAACAAAGCTGTGTAGACGGAGGATAGAATGGCTGCTCACAATCCTTAAATATATGATAAAAATATACGTTGCCAGGCCCAATTTCCAAGATTCCAAATTAATAACACTGGGATACAAATAAAAAATCTCTATTTTAAAGTAATTTCTTCAGGTGACTTTTCTGTATAGCTGGTTTTGAGAACCAATGATACAGAAGTGCTATGGCTTGAATGTCTGTGCACCTCCAAAATTTATATTAAGGACACCATATAAGGGCACAGGGTTTGTCCCTTCTACAATGTGAGAATGCAGCAACAAAAACCATCTTGAGAACAGAGAGCAAGTCCTTAACTGACACACAGTCCAAGATTACTGGCAACTTAATCTTGGAATTCATAGCCGATAGAACTGTGAAAAATAAATATCTATTTTTTTTTAATTACCCAGTCCAGGGAAATACATTTTCTAAAACCAACTTTATTTTTGAAGAAATTTCAATGCATTCACCAAAGAAACACAAGGAAATAAGGAGATTTCCATAAGACAATGTATTCACTGTTATCTGACATGAAATATATATGGCAGCAAGAAAAACGTCTATTATAACATCTTGGAAGTACACAATAAAGGAGGATGAAGAGAATGAACACTTAGGTAGAGTGTGATGTCTTTTGTTCTTTTTTATTTTCAACATTTATTTTAGGTTCAGAGGGTACATGTGCAAGTGTGTTATGTGAGTAAATTGCGTGTCACTGGAGTTTGGAATACAAATGCTTTTATCACCCAGGTAGTGAGCATACTATCCAATAGGTAGTTACTCAACCCTTACGCTGCTCCCACCCTTTTCCCTCAAGTAGACATCAGTGTCTGTTGTCCCCCTCTTTGTGTCCATGTGTACTCAATTTTTAGCTCCCACTTATAAGTGAAAGCAGGTGGTATTTGGTTTTCTGTTACTGCATTAATTTGCTTAAGATAATGGCCTGCAGTTTGACCCATGCTGCTGCAAAGGACATTATTTCGTTTTTTTCTATGGCTCTATAGTATTACATGGTGTATATGTACAACATTTTCTTTATCCAGTAAACCACTGATGGGCATTTAGGTTGATTCTGTGTGAAAAGTGCAGCAATGAACATACAAGTGGATGTATCTTTTTGGTAGAATGATTTATATTCCTTTGGAAATATACCCATTAATGGGATTGCTGGGTCGAATCGTTTTTCTAAGTTCACTGAGAAATATCTAGACTGCTTTCCACAGAGTCTGAACTAAATTTACATTCCCACCAGCTGTATATAAGCATTACCTTTTCTTCACAACCTAACCAACATCTGTTATTTTTGCCTTTTTTTTTTTTTTTTTGGAGACAGAGTTTCACTCTTCTTGCCCAGGCTGGAGTGCAATGGTGTGGTCTTGGCTCACTGCTACCTCTGCCTCCTGGATTGAAGTGATTCTTCTGTTTCAGTCTCCCAAGTAGCTGGGATTACATTACAGGTGCCTGCCACCACGCCCGGCTAATTTTTGTATTTTTAGTAGAGACAGGGTTTCACCATGTTGGCCAGGCTGGTCTTGAACTCCTGACCTCAGGTGATCCACCCACCTCAACCTCCCAAAGTGCTGGGATTACAGGCGTGAGCCTATATCTACTTATTGTTTTGATTTGCATGTGCCTGTTCACATACTTTGCCCATTTTTAATGAGTTTTTTTTCTTGCTTTTTGATTTGTCTAATTTATTTCTAGATTCTGTGTATCCATTTTGTTTTTTGATTTGAGGTTTCCACATGGCTTGCAAATAGCATCTTATTTTAAACTGATGACAACTTGTCACTGACTGCATAAACAAATAAAGATAAAATTAATGTAAACTCTACACTTTAACATCATCCTCCTCTTTTCAACATTTTTGTTTCCATTTATATGTTATTGAGGATGGGACCTGGTGGGAGGTAATTGGATCATGGGTGTGGTTTCCTCCATGCTGTTCTAGTGATAGTGAGTGATCTATGAGAGCTGATAGTTTTAAAATTGTTTGGCAGTTCCCCCTTTGCTCTCTCTCTCTCTCTTTCTCCTGCCACCATGTAAGATATGCTTGCTTCCCCTTTGCCTTCTGCCATGATTGGAAGTTTCCTGAGGCCTCCCCAGCCATGTGGAACTGTGACTCAATTAAACCTCCTTTCTACACAAATTACCCAGTATCAGGGACCAACCCCAGAGAGACAGAGATATGTGACATTTCAGACAGAGAATTCAAAAGAGCTGTTTTGAGGAAAATCAAAGAAATTTGAGACAACACAGAGAAGGAATTAGAAATACTATCAGATAAATTTACCAAAGATATTCAAAATTCAAAAAGAGTCCAGCAAAAATTCTGCACCTGAAAATTCATTTGACATACTGAAGAATATACCAGAGTCTTTTAATAGCAGGATGGGATCAAGCAGAAGAAAGAATTAGCTCAAAGACAGACTATTTGAAAATAAACAGTCATAGGAGATAAGATAAAAAATAATAAGAAAGAATGAAGTACACTTACAATATTGTATTTGTCCATTTTCCATCTGCTATCAAGATTGGTCCCTGGTGCTTTTTTCAGTATTTTTTGTGAGGTCATATTTTTCTGGATGGTCCTGATGCTTATGATGTTCAACAGTGTCTGGGCATTAAAGAGTTAGGTATTTATTATAGTCTTCACAGTCTAGGCTTGTTTGCACCCATTCTTCTTGGGAACGCTGTTCAGGTATTTGAAGGGATTTGGGTGTTGTGATCTAAATTTTCGGTCACTGTAGCCCTATGTGCATTAGGGATCACCCCAAGCCCAGAAACATTGTGTTTTTTACAGACTCATGGAAATACTGCCTTGGTAGTCTTAATTAACATCCAGAAGAATTCTCTGGATTACCAGGCAGATACTCTTGTTCTTACTTTCTGCCCAACAAACAGAGCCTCTCTCTCTCTGTCAAGCTGCCTGGAGCTGTGAGAGGAGTAACACAGGCACCTCTCTGGCCACCACCTCTGGGTGTATGCTGAGTCAAATCTGAAGCCAGCACAACACTGGCTCTTGTGCAAGGTCTGGTGTAAACACTACCTAGCCTCTGCCTATGTTTGCTCAGGGCCCTAAGGCTCTGCAATCAGCAGGTGGTGGAGCCTGCCAGGCTGGTGACCTTCCATTCAGAGTGGCAAGTTGCCCCAGGCCCTGAGTAGGTCCAGAGATGCCATAAAGAAGCCAGAGCCTGGAGTTGAAAACCTTAGAAAGCTAACTAGTGGTATATTCTACTGGAGGTGAGCTAGCACCCAAACTACAAGACAAATTCCTTTCCATTCTTCCTTCCTCTTTCCTCCTTTTTTTTGTTTTCTTTTACAAATTACCCAGTCTCAAATAGTTTCTTTCTAGCAGTGTGAAACTGGACTAATACAGAGAATTGGTACCGGCAGTGGTGCACTGCTATAAAGATAACCTGAAAATGTGGAAGCAATTTGGAACTGGATAACAGGCAGAGAATGGCACAGTTTGGAGGGCTGAGAAGGAAGATGTGGGAAAGTTTGTAACTTCCTAGACACTTGTTGATCGGTTTTGACCAAAATGCTGATAGTGAAATGGAAAGAGACTATGGGGTTTTCTAGATATATAATTATATCTTCTGTTAAGAGAGACACTTTGGTTTCCTGTGTTTCTGTTTGGATGTCTTTTATTTCTTTCTTTTGCCTGCTTGCTCTAGCTGGCTAGGAGTTCCAGTGCTATGTTGAATAGGAACAGTGAGAGACGGCGTCGTTGTTTTGTACCGGATCTCAAGGGCAATGCTTCCAGCTTTTGCCCATTCAGTATAATGTTGGCTGTGGGTTTGTCATAAGTGGCTTGTATTATTTTGAGATATGCTTCTGCAAAACCCAGTTTGCTGAGAATTTTTTAACAGAAAGGAATATTGAATTTTATCAAAACACTCCTCTGGATTTACTGAGATGATCATATGGTTTTTGTTTTTAGTTTTGCTTATACAATAAATCACATTTATTTATTTGTGTATGTTGAACCAACCTTGCATCCCAGGAATAAAACCTACTTGATTGTGGCAAATTATTTTTTGATGTGCTGCTGGATTTGATTTTCTAGTGTTTTGTTGAGGATTTTTGCATGTATGTTCATCAAAGATACTCACCTGAAATTTTCTTTCTCCTTTCTGTGTCGGCCAGGTTTTGATGTAAGAATAATTATTTCCTTTTAAAATTAGTTGTGGAGTCTCTCCTCAGTTATTTGAAATAGTGCCAGTAGGATTAGTACTAGTTCTTTATACGTCTGGTAGAATTTGGCTGTGAATCAATCTGATCAAGGGCTTTCTCTGATTGGTAGGTATTACAGATTCAATTTCAGAACTTGTTATTGGTCTGACCAGATATTTAATTTCTCCCTGGTTCAATCTTGGAAGGATGAATGTTTCTAGAAATTCATCAGTTTCTTCTAAGTTCTCTAGTTTGTGTGCATAGACAAGTTCATTATAGTTCCTAAGGGTTATTATTACATTTTTTTTGTATTTCTGTGAGATTAGTGGTAATGTCAGATTTGTCATTTCTGATTGTGTTTATTTGGATCTACTCTTTTTTGTTCTCTTCTTTAGTATAGCTAGTGGTCTATCAGTCTTATTTATTCTTTCAAAAAACCAACTTTTGTTTACATTGATCTTCTATATAAATTTTCATGACTTATTTTCATTCAGTTCAGCTCTAACATTGGCTATATTTTCTTCTACTAGCTTTGGAGTTAGTTTGCTGTTGTATTTCTACTTGGCTTAGTTGTAATATTATGTTGCTAATTTGATATCTTTCTATTTTTTGATGTAGACATTTAGCGTTACAAACTTTTAATACTATTTTAGCTGCATTCTAGAGATTTTCATATTTTTATCTTTGTTTTCATTAGTTTCAAAGAATTTCTTGATTGATGCCTTAGTTTCTTTCTTTACCCAAAAGTTATTCAGGGGCAGGTTGTTTAATTTCCCTGTAAAGGGATGGTTTTGAGATATCTTATTTGTATTGATTTCTATTCTAATGAGACAGTGGTCCAAGAGTGTGGTTGGTATGATTTTTTTTTTTAAATTTTTGAATTGGTTGAGAATTGCTTTAGGCCAAGCATGTGGCCATTCTTAGAGTATGTTCCATGTGCAGATGAGAAGATAGTACATTCTGTTGTTGGGTGATATGTTCTGCAGATGTGTGCTAGGTTCATTTGTTCCAGTGTTACATTTAGGTGTCAAATATATTTGTCAGTTTTCTGCCTCAATGATCTGTCTCATACTGTTGGTAGGGTGTTTAAGCCTTCCACTATTATCGTGTAAATATGTAAGTTTATTTGTAAGTTTCTAAGAACTTGTTTTATTAATCTGAGTGCTCCAGTGTTGGTTGCATATATATTTAGGATTGTTAAGTCTTCTTTTTGGACAATCTCTGTTTAAAGTTATAATCAGTGTCTTTGAAAATAAAAGTAATTGTTACATGACGACATTTGCCTTTGATGCCTTCCAACTTTATTGTTCAACTACTATATTTTATCTCTTAAACTTTTAATCTCCCTTCTCTCAATCTAATGTTAACAGCCCTATGATCTTCAGAAACCTTACTTAAATAAAACCATGGTGGTCTGTTCTCCTTGATTCCATAGTATTCATAGCAATTAAGGCAGTTTTAAAGCCATAATAATGATAAAATACAACAGTATGTATAACAATGTATAACCATATACATATATAACTTTGCATGTAACTATATTTACTTATATAAAACATTAAAACAACAATAACAATCAATTCAGTGGCATTAAACACATTCACAGTGTTGTCAATTCATTGCTACTATCTATTTAGAAAACTTTTTCATCATTACAAATAGAAACTCTTTAGTCATTAAACAACAACTCCCCATTCCTCCATACCCCTAACTCCTAGCAACCACTATTTACGTTATCTGTGAATTTCACCATTCTAGTTGCTTCACATAACTGGAATCACACAATATTTGTCCCTTTGTATCTGACCTATTTTATTTAGCATAACAGTTTTAAGGATTATTTTTGTCATATCTTATAATTGATTTCTTTTTAAGGCTAAATAATATTCCATTGTATGTATATGGCACATGTAGTTTGTCCATTAATCTGTTAATATGCATTTAATTTTTTTGACTTTTGGTTATTATGAATAATGTCTTAATGAACATTCATGTACCAGTACCTTTTTGAGTCTCTACTTTCAATTCTCTTGTTTATATACCTGCAAGTAGAATATTTGGATCATATGGTAATTCTACATATAACTTCCTAAAGAATTGTCATACTGTTTCCACAGGAGCTGCACCACATAGATTTCCACCACCAAAGCAGAAAGGTTTCAATTTCTCCATATTCTTTTCAAC
>NW_026653133.1:0-16066 GCF_009828535.3 Hylobates moloch
CGGCCATTGTGGCTTGGCAGCGCCCAGGAGATCCATGGGTCAGAGTATCTGGGAAGTGGGGAGAGAGGAGTGAGGGTCATTGATGACAATCTCCTGCTTACCAAAGCTCCAGGCCATGAGTCCTGAGAGGACCTGCTATTATTCCTGTTTCACAGATGAGAAAACTGAGACCAAGTGACTCACAGCAAAAATCAGCACAGCTGGTGTTTGAACAAAGGGACCTTGGCCCAGAGTCCACTTCCTTCTACCTGTTAGACAAGACCTTTGCTGGAATCCCCGAAGTCTTCCCCAGTCTACTGAAATACAAATGCCCTGGAGGCAGGGGAGAAGGCATAGCCAGTCGTCATTGCTTCCCATGTCCCTGAGGCAAGGCTTGAATCCATGACTCAGCCAGAGAAAGGTACAATGGGACTGGGTTTTGCAGGTAATATAGGAGCTGACCGGCCGAACACAGTGGCTCACACCTGTAGTCCCAGCACTTTGGGAGGCCGAAGTGAGCAGATCACCTTAGGTCAAGAATTTGAGATCAGCCTGGCCAACATGGTGAAACCCATTTCTACTAAAGATACAAAAATTAGCTGGGTGTGGTGGCACACACCTGTAGTCCCAGCTACTTGGGAGGCTGAAGCACGAGAATCACCTGAACCCGGGAGGCGGAGGTTGCAGTGAGCCAAGATGACACCACTGCATTCCAGCCTGGGCGACAGAGGGAGATTGTGTCTCAAAAATAAATAAATAAATAATAGCCGGGTTTGGTAGCTCACGCCTATAATCCCAGCACTTTGGGAGGCTGAGGCGGGTGGACACTTGAGGTCAGGAGTTTGAGACCAGCCTGGCCAACATGGTGAAACCCTGTTTCTACTAAAAATACAAAAATAAGCCGAGTGTAGTGGCTCATGCCTGTAATCCCAGCTACTCGGGAGGCTGGGGCATGAGAATCACTTGAACCTGGGAGGTGGAGGTTGCAGTAAGCCGAGATCGTGCCACTGCACTCCAGCCTGGGTGACAGAGCAAGATTCCATCTTGAAAATAAATAAATAAATAATTTTTTAAGAAAGACCAGCCTGGGCAACATGACAAAATCCCAACTCTACTAAAAATACAAAAATTTGCCAGGCAAGGTGGCGTGCGCCTGTAGTCCCAGCTACTAGGGAGGATTGCTTGAGTCTGGAAGTTCGAGGCTGCAGTGAGCTGTGATCACGCCACTTAACCCCAGCCTGGGTGATAGAGCAAGACCTTGTCTTAAAAAAATAAAATAAAAGGCCGGGCACGGTGGCTCACACCTATAATCCCAGCACTTCGGGAGGCCGAGGTGGGCAGATCACGAGGTCAGGAGATTGAGACCATCCTGGCTAACACGGTAAAACCCCATCTCTACTAAAAATACAAAAAATTAGCTGAGCATGATGGTGGGTGCCTGTAGTCCCAGCTACTACTGGGGAGGCTGAGGCAGGAGAATGGCGTGAACCCGGGAGGCGGAGCTTGCAGTGAGCTGAGATAGTGCCACTGCATTCCAGACTGGGGGACAGAGCGAGACTCCATCTCAAAATAAATAAAATAAAATAAAATAAAATAAAATAAAATAAAATAAAATAAAATAAAATAAAATAAAATAAAATAAAAATAAGGTAATACACGAAAAACTTTTGACTTACACACCTTAAATGGATTCGCTGTATGGTTTGCGAATTATATCCCGATGAAACTGTTTTCAAATGACATAGCGGTTGCCTGCTTTCTCTGTTGGACCGAGCTGGTCTAAACCTTGTAGTGTAGAGCGGAGTTCCCTGCAGTCACCTGGGTGTGATGAAAAGGGATCCAGACGCCAAGATCAAAGTTCACGCCAAGGTTCTGGAAAGAGACTCAAAACACAGGCCCTCAGGGGACAGTCTGAGCCCAGAGTGGGAGGGCGGTTGAACTTTGACCAATTACTGCTTTGCAGCGTTGGGCCCTAGGTCCTCAGGCACAAGGTAAATTTTTGTAATGTAACTGATATTAAGATGGAATTACGTCAGCCCTGGATTTACGGCAGCCTCTCCTAGGAGACAACGAGTCTTTGTCAGTGACCTTCAGGAGGGTAGATTGGGGGAAACGGGTGATTGGTGGGGGCGATTTTCAGACCTCTGATCCCAAGCTAAGCCATCATATCCCCTATGACCTGCTCGTATATGTCCAGATGGCCTGAAGCAACTAAAGATCCACAAAAGAAGTGAAAATAGCCTTAGCTGATGACATTCCACCATTGTGATTTGTTTCTGCCCCAACCTAACTGATCAATGTACTTTGTAATCTCCTCCACCCTTAAGAAGGTTCTTTGTAGGCCTGGCACGGTGGCTCAGGCCTGTAATCCTAGCTCTTTGGGAGGCTGAGGCAGGCGGATCACCAGGTCAGAAGATCGAGACCATCCTGGCTAACACGGTGAAACCCCGTCTCTACTAAAAATACAAAAAAAAATTAGCCGGGCTTGGTGGCGGGTGCCTGTGGTCCCAGCTACTCCGGAGGCTGAGGCAGGAGAATGGCTTGAACCCGGGAGGCAGAGCTTGCAGTGAGCCGAGAAAGCGCCACTGCACTCCAGCCTGGGTGAGAGTGAGACTTCGTCTCAAAAAAAAAAAAAAAAAAAGAAGGTTCTTTGTAATTCTCCCCACCCTTGAGAATGTACTTTGTGAGATCCACCCCCTGCCCACAGAACATTTCTCCTAACTCCACCACCTATCCCAAAACCTGTAAGAACCAATGATAATCCCACCACCCTTTGCTGACTCTCTTTTCGGACTCAGCCCGCCTGCACCCAGGTGAAATAAACAGCCTTGTTGTTCACACAAAGCCTGTTTGGTGGCCTCTTCACATGGACGCATGAGACATTTGGTGCCGAAGACCCAGGTCAGCGGGACTCCTTTGGGAGACCAGTCCCCTGTCCTCACCTTCACTCCGTGAAAAGATCCACCTACAACCTCAGGTCCTCAGACCAACCAGCCCAAGGAACATCTCACCGATTTTAAATCGGGTAAGTGGCCTCTTTTACTCTCTTCTCCAACCTCTCTCACTATCCCTCAACCTCTTTCTCCTTTCAATCTTGGCACCACCCTTCAATCTCTCCCTTCTCTTAATTTCAATTCCTTTCATTTTCTGGTAGAGACAAATAAGACACATTTTATCCATGGACCCCAAACTCCAGTGCCGGTCACGGACTGGGAAGGCAGCCTTCCCTTGGTGTTTAATCATTGCGGGGACAACTGCCTGATTATTCACCCACATTCCATTGGTGTCTGATCTCTGCGGGGACGCCTGCCTTGGTCATTCACCCACATTCCCTTGGTGGCAAGTCAATTGCAGGGACACCTGCTTTGGCTGCTCACTCCACCCCTTCTCCCCGTGTCTCTACCCCTTCTCCACTTTCCTGGGGGGCAAGCACCCCCACCCCTTCTCTCCGTGTCTCTACCCTTCTCTTTAAACTTGCCTGCTTCACCATGGGCAACCTTCCACCCTCCATTCCTCCTTCTTCTCCCTTAGCCTGTGTTCTCAAGAACTTAAAACCTCTTCAACTCTCACCTGACCTAAAACCTAAATGTCTTATTTTCTTCTGCAATGCCGCTTAACCCCCATACAAACCAGACAGTGGTTCCAAACAGCGAAAAAATGGCACTTTCGATTTTTCCATCCTACAAGATCTAAATAATTCTTGTGGTAAAATGGGCAAATGGTCTGAGGTGCCTGATGTTCAGGCATTCTTTTACACATCGGTCCCTCCCTAGTCTCTGTTCCCAATGCAATTTGTCCCAAATCTTCCTTCTTTTCCTCCTGCCTGTCCCCTCAGTTCCAACCCCAAGCGTTGCTGAGTCTTGAATCTTCCTTTTCTACAGACCTATCTGACCTCTCCCCTCCTCCCCAGGCTGCTCCTCGCCAGGCCGAGCTAGGTCCCAATTCTTCCTCAGCCTCTGCTCCCCTACCCTATAGTCCTTTTATTATCTCCCCTCCTCACACCCCGTCCAGCTTACAGTTTTGTTCCGCGATTAGCCCTCCTCCACCTGCCCAACAGTTTCCTCTTAAAGAGGTGGCTGGAGCTAAAGGCATAGTCAAGGTTAGTGCTCCTTTTTCTTTATCTGACCTCTCCCAGATCAGTTAGTGTTTAGGCTCTTTTTCATCAAATATAAAACCCAGCCCAGTTCATGGCCCATTTGGCAGTAACCCTGAGATGCTTTACAGCCCTAGACCCTGAAAGGTCCAAAGGCCGTCTTATTCTCAATATGCATTTTATTTTATTACCCAATCTACTCCCGACATTAAATAAAGCTCCAAAAATTAAATTCCGGCCCTCAAACCCCACAACAGGACTTAATTAACCTCGCCTTCAAGGTGTACAATAATAGAGTAGAGGCAGCCAAGTAGCAATGTATTTCTGAGTTGCAATTCCTTGCCTCCACCGTGAGACAAACCCCAGCCACATCTCCAGCACAGAAGAACTCCAAACACCTGAACTGCAGCTGCCAGGGGTTCCTCCAGAACCTCCTCCCCCAGGAGCTTGCTACAAGTGTCAGAAATCTGGCCACCGGGCCAAGGAATGCCTGCAGCCCGGGATTCCTCCTAAGCTGTGTCCCATCTATGCGGGACCCCAGTGATAATCGGACCGTTCAACTCACCTGGCAGCCACTCTCAGAGCCTCTGGAACTCTGGCCCAAGGCTCTCTGACTGACTCCTTCCCAGATCTTCTCGGCTTAGTGGCTGAAGACTGACACTGCCCGATCACCTTGGAAGCCTACAGGACCATTACAGATGCTTTGGGTAACTCTTACAGTGGAGGGTAAATCTGTCCCCTTCTTAGTCAATACGGAGGCTACCCACTCCACATTACCTTCTTTTCAAGGGCCTGCTTCCCTTGCCTCCATAACTGTTGTGGGTATTGACGGCCAGGCTTCTAAACCTCTTAAAACTCCCCAACTCTGGTGCCAACTTGGACAATATTCTTTTATGCCCTCCTTTTTAGTTATCCCCACCTGCCCAGCTCCCTTATTAGGCTGAGACATTTTAACTAAATTATCTGCTTCCCTGACCATTTCTAGGCTACAGCCACACCTCATTGCCGCCTTTTTCCCCAGTTCAAAGCCGCCTTCACATCCTCCTCTTGTATCCCCCGACCTTAACCCACAAGTATGGGACACCTCTACTCTCTCCCTGGCAACCGATCACATGCCCTTTACTACCCCATTAAAACCTAATCACCCTTACCCCGCTCAATGCCAATATCCCATCCCACAGCACGCTTTAAAAGGATTAAAGCCTCTTATCACTTGCCTGTTACAGCATGGCCTTTTAAAGCCTATAAACTCTCGTTACAATTCCCCCATTTTACCTGTCCAAAACCGGACAAGTCTTACAGGTTAGTTCAGGATCTGCGCTTTATCAGCCAAATTGTTTTGCCTATCCACCCCGTGGTGCCAAAGCCGTATACTCTCCTATCCTCAATACCTCCCTCCACAACCCCTCCATAACCCATTATTCTGTTCTAGATCTCAAACATGCTTTCTTTACTATTCCTTTGCACCCTTTATTGCAGCCTCTCTTTGCTTTCACTTGGACTGACCCTGACACCCATCAGGCTCAGCAAATTACCTGGGCTGTGCTGCTGCAAGGCTTCACAGACAGCCCCCATTACTTCAGTCAAGCCCAAATTTCATCCTCATCTGTCACCTATCTCGGCATAATTCATCATGAAAACACACGTGCTCTCCCTGCTGATTGTGTCTAGCTAATCTCCCAAACCCGAACCCCTTCTACAAAACAACTCCTTTCCTTCCTAGGCATGGTTAGGTACTTCTGCCTTTGGATACCTAGTTTTACCATCCTGACTAAACCATTATGTAAACTCACAAAAGCAAACCTAGCTGACCCCATAGATTCTAAATCCTTTTGCCACTCCTCTTTCCATTCCTTAAAAACAGCCCTAGAAGCTGCCCCTATCCTGGCTCTCCCTAACTCATCCCAACCCTTTTCATTACACATAGCCAAAGTACAGGGCTGTGTGGCCAAATTCTTACACAAGAGCCGGGACCGCGCCCTGTAGCCTTTCTGTCCAAACAACTTGACCTTACTGTTTTAGGCTGGCCTCCAACCACATGACTGTATCTCTCTGATCTACCTGACATTCACTCCATTTCCCTGTATTTCCTTCTTTCGTGTTCCTCACCCTGATCACACTTGGTTTATTGATGGCAGTTCCAACAGGCCTAATCACCACTTACCAACAAAGGCAGGCTATGCTATAGTATCTTCCACATCTATCATTGAGGCTACCACTCTGCCCCCCTCCACTACCTCTCAGCAAGCCAAACTCATTGCCTTAACTCGAGCCATCACTCTTGCAAAAGGGACTACATGTCAATATACTGACTCTAAATATGCCTTCCATATCCCGCACCACCATGCTGTTATATGGGCAGAAAGAGGTTTCCTCACTACACAAGGGTCCTCCATCATTAATGCCTCTTTAATAAAAACTCTTCTCTAGGTCACTTTACTTCCAAAGGAAGCTGGAGTCATTCACTGCAAGAGCCACCAAAAGGCATCAGATCCCATCACTCAGGGCAACGCTTATGCTGATAAGGTAGCTAAAGCAGCAGCTAGCGTTCCAACCTCTGTCCCTCACGGCCAGTTTTTCTCCTTCTCCTCAGTCACTCCCACCTACTCTGCCACTGAAACTTCCACCTATCAATCTCTTCCCACACAAGGCAAATGGTTCTTGGACCAAGGAAAATATCTCCTTCCAGCCTCACAGGCCTATTCTATTCTATCGTCATTTCATAACCTCTTCCACGTAGGTTACAAGCTGCTAGCCCACCTCTTAGAACCTCTCATTTCCTTTTTTTTTTTTTTTTTTCAGACAGAGTCTCGCTCTGTTGCCCAGGCTGGAGTGCAGTGGCGTGATCTCAGCTCACTGCAAGCTCCGCCTCCTGGGTTCACGACATTCTCCTGCCTCAGCCTCCCCAGAAGCTGGGACTACAGGTGCCCGCCATCACGCTCGGCTAATTTTTTGAATTTTTAGTAGAGATGGGGTTTCACTGTGTTAGCCAGGATGGTCTCGATCTCCTGACCTCGTGATCCGCCCACCTCGGCCTCCCAAAGTGCTGGGATTACAGGCGTGAGCCACCGCGCCTGGCCTCTTAGTCGTTTAATCCCTGTTTTTCTCCTTCTCTTATATGGACCTTGTGTCTTTGGTTTAGTTTCTCAGTTCATACAAAACCGCATCCAGGCCATCACCAGTAATTCTATATGACAAATGCTCCTTCTAACAACCCCACAATATCACCCCTTGCCCCAAAATCTTCCTTCAGCTTAATCTCTCCCACTCTAGGTTCCCACACCAATCCCTAATCCCGCTCGAAGCATCCCCCCTGAGAAATATCGCCCATTATCTCTCCATACCACCCCCAAAAATTTTCGCCATCCTAACACTTTACCACTATTTCGTTTTATTTTCCTTATTAATATAAGAAGACAGGAATGTCAGGCCTCTAAGCCATCATATCCCCAGTGACCTGCAGTATACATCCAGATGGCCTGAAGCAACTGAAGATCCACAAAAAAAGTGAAAATAGCCTTAACTGATGACATTCCACCATTGTGATTTGTTTCTGCCCCACCCTAACTGATCAATGTATGTTGTAATCTCCCCCACCCTTAAGAAGGTTCTTTGTAATTCTCCCTACCCTTGAGAATGTACTTTGCGAGATCCACCCCTGCCCGCAAAACATTGCTCCTAACTCCACTGCCTATCCCAAAACCTATAAGAACAGTGATAATCCCACCACAGTTGCTGACTCCTTTTTCGGACTCAGCCCGCCTGCACTCAGGTGACATAAACATCCTTGTTGCTCACACAAAGCCTGTTTGGTGGTCTCTTCACACGGACACATGAGACAGCGATTAGGACTGAGATCCCACCCCAGTTGAACCCAAGATATTTTTTCCTAGAAAAAGATTAAAAAATGCTACTCTGCGGAGACATCACAAAGATCAGGAAGCAAAAAACAAAAAAATAGCTGGGCTTGTTGGCTCACGCCTGTAATCCCAGCAGTTTCAGAGAGTGAGGTGGGCAGATCTTTTGAGCCCAGGAATTCAAGACCTGCCTGATCGGCCGGGTGCAATGGCTCATGGCTGTAATGCCAGTACTTGGGGAGGCTGAGGTGGGCAGGTCGCCTGAGGTCAGGAGTTTGAGACCACCCTTGGCAACATGGTGAAATCCTGTCTCTACTAAAAATACAAAAATTAGCCAGGTGTGGTGGCAGGCACCTTAATCCCAGCTACTCAGGAGGCTGAGGCACGAGAATGGCTTGAATGAGGGAGGCAGAGGTTGCAATGAGCCAAGATCATGCCGCTGTACCCCAGCCTGGGCGACAGAGCAAGACTCTGTCCAGCCTGAGCAACACAGTGAGACCCCCAACTCTACAAAAAAAAAAAAAAAAAGAAAAAAAATTAAAAATTATCCGGGTGAGTGGCACAGACCTGTAGTCCCAGCTACTCCAGAGCCTGAGGCAGGAGGATCACTCGAGCCCAGGAGTTTGAGGCTGCAGTGAGCCATGATTGCATCACTGCACTCCAGCCTGGGCAACAGAGCAAGATTCTGTCTCAAAGAAAAAGAAAAAAAAAAATGCATCTTAAGTCCACCCCAGGCAGGGCAGGGCCAGAGAGAACCCAAGGCCAGAAAAGATGAGTGGGGAGAGGCTGTTGATGGGGTTGGGGTGCAGAGGGGACTCCACTCCAGAGCTCTGCCAGGGAGAGAGACAAACGTCTCTCTTTCCTCCTGGTTTGGCAAATCACCCAGAACCTTCCATGCCCTCCCCAAAGGTGGTGCATGGCACACCCAGAAAGACCCCTGCCTGTGACTGGGGGGTGCTGGGCACATTCCAGGTCATGGACAGTTTGGTGACTCTCCACCGGGATTTTGTGCCAGTCCAGCCACATCATGAATCAGGGCCCACAGGATGGGGGCCGAGCAGGGGAGGGACGGAGCCAGGAGGCCTTTCCTGGGAGGCCCCCCAGGCATTCTGGGTGGGGGGAAAAGGTAGAACGGGATAACTTACCTGGAGAGGCAGCGAGCAGTGGATGAGGGCGGCTCACCAGGAGGCCATGGCAGGTTTCCTAGGGCGGGGAGGAGGTGGGAACAGAGAAGAGGAGGAACAAGGACGTGTATACTACAGCACACACCTGTTACCAGGTGACCTAGGGTGTTCTTCCCTGCAGCACGGATATTGTCTGGAAGCCAATTTCCGGGGTGTCCTAATCTCACCCGTAAGACTGGATAAGGGTGCAGAAATTTCGAGGCCCAGGACATGACCCAGGCTCTACCTGTAGCCTGAAGGCTACCTGGCTTTGGGTGCATAGCTGATCCATCTGTAAAGTGAAAATGCTGATCTAAAGCACTGATTCTCAAACTGGGTTCTACAGGGGCCCCATGGGTTTCTCGGGAGATGGTAAAGGGAGGGAAGTGAGCAGAATTTTAACCATCCCACCCATTCAGTCAGTCAATCAACAAACATTGCTTATGCACCTATTGTATACCAGACCCAGGGAGACTGCAGGGAGCAAGTAGGTGAGTCAGAGAATACATCACTTTTGCAAGGGAACAATTCTTCAGGCCTCTGAGCCCAAGCTAAGCCATCATATTGCCTGTGACCTGCACGTGGACATCCAGATGGCCTGAAGCTACTGAAGATCCAGAAAAAAAGTGAGAATAGCCAGTTCCTGCCTTAACTGATGACATTCCACCATTGTGATTTGTTCCTGCCTCACCCTAACTGATCAATTGACTTTGTGACAATACACCCTCCCCCCTTGCAATAATGTACTTTGTGATATCCCCCCGCCCTTGTGAACATACTTTGTACAATACACCCTCCTCACCCTTGGGAAGGTACTTTGTATTTGTAATATCTTCCCCAGCCCCCCCGCCCCCCCCTTAAGAAGATACTTTGTAATATTCTCCCCGCCCTTGAAAAGGTACTTTGTAAGATCCATCACCTGCCTGCAAAAAATTGCTCCTAACTCCACCACCTATTCCAAACCTATAAGAACTAATGATAATCCCACCACCCTTTGCTAACTCTCTTTTCGGACTCAGCCCGCCTGCACCCAGGTGATTAAAAAGCTTTATTGCTCACACAAAGCCTGTTTGGTGGACTCTCTTCACACGGGCGAGTGTGACATTTGGTGCCGAAGACCCAGGACAAGAGGACTCCTTTGGGAGACTGGTCCCCTGTCCTCGCCCTCATTCCGTGAGGAGATCCACCTGCAACCTCAGGTCCCCAGACCAACCAGCCCAAGGAACATCTCACCAATTTCCAATCGGGTAAGCAGTCTTTTCATGCTCTTCTCCAGTCTCTCTCGCTACGCTTCAATCTCCCTGTCCTTCCAATTCCAGTTCTTTTTCCTCTCTAGTAGAGACAAAGGAGACACATTTTATCCGTGAAGCCAAAACTCCGGCACCGGTCACGGACTCGGGAAGACGGTCTTCCCTTGGTGTTTAATCACTGCAGGGACACCTGCCCTGATCATTCACCCACATTCCATTGGTGTCTGATCACTGTGGGGATGCCTGCCTTGGTCATTCACCCACATTCCCTTGGTGCCAAGTCAGTTGCGGGACGCCTGCTTTGGCTGCTCACCCCCCGCAGCCCCACTTCTCCGTGTCTCTACCTTTCTATGGGCAACCTTCGGCCCTCCATTCCCCCTTCTCCCTTAGCCTGTGTTCTCAAGAACTTAAAGCCTCTTCAACTCACACCTGACCTAAAAACCTAACTGCCTTATTCTGCAATACTTCTAGGCCCCAACAGAAACTCGACAACGGTTCCAAATGGCCAGAAAACGGCACTTTCGATTTCTCCATCTTACAAGACCTGGATGATTTTTGTCGAAACGTGGGCAAATGGTCTGAGGTGCCTGACGTCCAGGCATTCTTTTTTTTTTTTTTTTTGAGACGGAGTCTCGCTCTGTCGCCCAGGCTGGAGTGCAGTGGCGTGATCTCGGCTCACTGCAAGCTCTGCTTCCCAGGTTCACGCCATTCTCCTACCTCAGCCTCCCGAGTAGCTGGGACTACAGGCACACGCTGCCATGCCCATCTAAATTTTTTGTATTTTTAGTAGAGACGGGGTTTCACTGTGTTAGCCAGGATGGTCTCGATCTCCTGACCTTGTGATCCGCCCGCCTCGGCCTCCTGAAGTGCTGGGATTACAGGCATGAGCCACCGCGCCCGGCCGCGTCCAGGCATTCTTTTACACACTGGTCTCTCCCTAGTCTCTGCTCCCAATGCAACTCGTCCCAAATCTTTCTTCTTTCTCTCCTGTCTGTTCCTTCAGTCTCCACCCCAAGCTCTGAGTCCTTTGAATCCTCCTTTTCTACGAACCCATCTGACCTCTCCCCTCCTCCCCAGGCTGCTCCTTGCCAGGCAGAGCCAGGTCCGAATTCTTCCTCAGCCTCCGCTCCCCTACCCTATAATCCTTCTATCATCTCCCCTCCTCACACCCAGTCCAGCTTACAGTTTCGTTCCATGACTAGCCCTCCCCCATCTGCCCAACAATTTCCTCTTAGAGAGGTGGCTGGAGCTGAAGGCATAGGCAAGGTTAATGCTCCTTTTTCTTTAGCTGACCTCTCCCAAATCAGTTAGCATTTAGGTTCTTTTCCATCAAATATAAAAACCCAGCCCAGTTCATGGCCCACTTGGCAACAACCCTTAGATGCTTTACCACCCTAGACCCAGAGGGACCAGAAGACCGTCTTATTCTCAATATGCATTTTATCACCCAATCCACTCCTGACATTAGAAAAAGCTCCAAAAATTAGATTCCGGCCCTCGAACCCCACAACAGGACTTAATTAACCTCGCCTTCAAGGTGTACAATAATAAAAAAGAAAGCCAAGTGGCAACGTATTTCTGAGTTGTAATTACTTGCCTCCGCTGAGAGAGAAACCCCAGCCACATCTCCAGCACACGAGAACTTCAAAATGCCTAAACCGCATCTGCCAGGCATTCCTCCAGGACCTCCTGCCCCACGATCTTGCTTCAAGTGCCAGAAATCTGGCCACTGGGCCAAGGAATGCCCACAGCCTGGGATTCCTCCTAAGCCATGTCCCATCTGTGCAGGACCCCACTGGAAATCGGACAGTCCAACTCACCCGGCAGCCACTCCCAGAGCCCCTGGAACTCTGGCCCAAGGCCCTCTGACCAACTCCTTCCCAGATCTTCTTGGCTTAGCGGCTGAAGACTAATGCTGCCTGGTCGCCTCGGAAGCCCCCTGGACCATCCCGGACGCCGAGCTTCGGGTAACTCTCACAGTGGAGGTTAAGTCCATCCCCTGTTTAATCAATACGGGAGCTACCCGTCCACATTACCTTTCTTTCTGTTTTTTATTTATTTATTTATTTATTTACTTATTTATTTATTTATTTATTTTTTGAGATGGAGTCTCTGGCACCCAGGCTGGAGTGCAATGGCGCGATCTTGGCTCACTGCAACCTCCACCTCCCGGGTTCAAGTGATTCTTCTGCCTCAGCCTCTCGAGTAGCTGGGATTACAGGTGCCTGCCACCACACCCAGCTAATTTTTGTATTTTTAGTAGAGATGGGGTTTCGCCTTGTTGGCCAGGCTAGTCTCGAACTCCTGACATCAGGTGATCCGCCCACCTCGGCCTCCCATAGTGCTGGGATTACAGGCGTGAGCCACCACACCTGGCCCACATTACCCACAGCTGAGCCCAGAGCCCAGAGTGGGGGATCACGAGGACCTCCTCACTGGGGTCTCTGCCCTCATCAGACCCCCCAGCTCCTCCCTCAGCCTGGGCTGGGTGGGTGATGGAGCTGCTAGCCTGATGGAAATTTTTCTCCCCCTGGGGCCCAGGGCTGGGAGCCAAGGGCAGCTGCCAGTCCGGAGGAGGGAGAAGGCCCCACAGGGTGGGCTGGGTGTGCCATGAACCACATGTGAGATCCACCGGGACATACAGGGAGGCAATGGCAGTTTGGGGCGGTCCTGGGGATCCAGAGGGGACAGGCCAGGGTCCCCCAACGTTGGCCAGGTGGCTGGGCCTCTGCCCTTGTGGGACCCAAGGAGGGTTTCCACGTCCCTCTAGGCTTCAGCGGAAATTCCAGAGGGAGAAAAAGAGAAGTTGAGAAAGGGAGCTGTTCACTCTGACATCAGTTCAGGTAGAGGCGGAGACCATGGGGCTCCAGGGGCGTCAGGGGACAGAGCAGCCTGCTCCCACTCCAACTCCTTACCCCCAGGGGACTGGCCCCACACCACCCTGTTAGGAAGCCCTGGCCTGGCCTCCCGAGGGCCCCAATCCCCTCCCGGGACCCCTGACTTGCAGCCAGGCGGTGGGGAGAGGGGCCCAGGTGTGTGGTGTGGGTGGCAGGTGAGTGATGGGCCCAGCGAGGCTGGCTCAGGCCCGGGGTCACCAGGGGGTTTGGCAGAGACTCTCCAGGCCCCCCACACCTTCCCCACCCTATGCCCCTCCACCCTCCCACCTGGGCCTGGGGGAGTCATCACAGGCACCTCTGCATGTCCACTGTACAAATGGAGAAACTGAGGCTCAGATAGCACCTGGGAGTCACCACCACCCTCCACCACCAGGTCCCCCATGGCATCCTCCAGAGAGCAGCAATTTCCCCCAACACTAGAATGTTCCAGAATGTTCCAGAATGGTGCAGACATCCTCATTTACAGTCAGAAGCCACCTGCAGCCCCTAAGTGGTGGAGCAGGGCTCTATGGGGGACTTGCCTGACTTTGGAGTTCTTGACCCTGAGATCTTCAGAAAACCGACTTTCACCTCTGGCAGCTGTGTGGCCTTGGGTGAGTTCCTCAAATTCTCTGGGCATCAGCCACCTCCTCTGTAGAGTGGAGCCACTGCCAGCACCTTCTTCAGGAGGCTGAGGTCATGCTGATCCTCCCACCACCCCTCAGGGTCTCTGCATACCCCCTCTACAGGCTGGAATGTTTGGCCTGGGTCCCTGGACCTCTGTGGGCCTCAGTTTCCCCTCCTGTAATACTTTTAAGAACCCCGCCTCTCCCTGCTCATCCACAAGGCCACACACACGGTCACGGCCACTTGCAGACACAGCTTAAGAGTCCCACACGTGGCCACACACAGCCCACTTCACCACACCCAAGGACAGAGGTCCATGCAGACACAGCCTTGCACAGTCTACACAGAGACACACACAGACTCGGAGAGCCTGGCACACTCAGAGAGGGGCCCCTGCTCCATCCAACACTCAAAGCCTCACTCCCAGGGCCACACATTCCATCTCACACTCACAATCACTGCCACCTATGAACACCCACATACAGTCACAGGCAGGCATCGCGACACATCTGCAGGCACTAACAGAGTCACGCCGAGGTCACACCCACAGTGATGCGTTGGTGACACCCACCTGCTGGCGGTCACACGGAGTGTCCCCCAGCCATGTGCACACCACTGCTGACGGTCACACACATACCCTTCACCCTCCTCCTTAGGGGACCCTGCCCTGCACACCTTGGGCAACACATCCAGCTCCCTTGGACCCTGTACCCTGGGCAGAGAGGGTCCCTTTATCCCAGCCCTGCCCACCTTCACTCCTGGAGAGTGTGGGCCCCACTCCTCAGCCCTCAGAGCCTGCATGTCCACTGTGCAAATGGGGAGATTGAGGCTCAGAGAGCACCTGGGATTCACCACCACCTTCCACCACCAGGTCCCCCTTGGCATTGTCCAGAGAGCAGCAATTTCTCCCAAGCCCAGAATGTTCCAGAATGTTCCGGAATGTTCCAGACACCCTCATTTACAGTCAGAAACCACCTGCAGCCCCTAAGTGGTGGAGCAGGGCTCTATGCAGGGCTTGCCTGACTTTGGAGTTCTTGACCTGAGATCTTCAGGAAAAAGACTTTCACTTCTGGGTGAGTGCCAGAGCCTGCCCCAGGGAGCCAGCTGAAAGAGAGGACCTCCGAGGGATCTGAACGCCTCCCCCAAGGGGCTTGACCTCTAGAGTCATAGAAAGTTCTAGAACAGGGTTTCTGCCCCTGGACATTTGGAACCATCATTGTTGGTTGTAGGGGCCCCAACTCGTGCATCGTAGGAGGTTTGGAGTAACCCTGGCCTCTACCCACTAGCTCACCTCATCCTCCTCCCCTGGTTGTGACAACTGAAGATGTCTCCGGACATTGCCAAGCGCCCTTGGGGATAGAATTGCCCTACGTGAGAACCACTGTTCTAGAGTGAGGGTGGACACAGGAGCTTTCCTTGAAGCATTCTCATCTGACAATAACAGCATTATCTGTTTGCACCCCTCATGAGTGGTTAACAACAGCAATAAAACCACAAGCGAACCAGCCTGCACCACCGCCCAGGGGCAGGGCCTTAAGGGCACCAGTTCTCAGGGCCCAGTGCCCTCCAGGGTGAGGCATCACAACACATCCACAGGCACTGTCAGAGTCAGGCCGAGGTCACACCTACAGTGATGCATTTGTGACACTCACCCGCTGGCGGTTACACCGAGTGTCCCCCCAACCATGTGCACACCACTGATGATGGTCACACACAAACCCTTTGCCCTCTTCCTTAGGGGACCCTGCCCTTCCCTGACCTGCCCTGCACACCTTGGGCAACATATCCAGCTCCCTTGGGCCCTGTGCCTCCCAGCGGGTGAGGCTCCTAGCAGGTAACATTCAGTGCGGCAAGGTCTCTGGGAGCAGGTCCCAGCAGGTAAAGTCCCCGACAGCCGAGATCCTCAGTAGGTGCAGCCTCCAGCAAGCAAGGTCCCCAGTAGGCACCGTCCCCAGACCCAGCCGGCAAGGTCCCCAGCAGGGGAGGCTCCTGGCAGTGGGGAAGCCCAGCATGTGAAATCCCAGGTAAGTCACATGCCTGGCCACCAAAGACTCCAGCAGGTGAGGCCCCAGGCAGGTGAGAGCCCAGGCAGGTGAGGCCCCAGGCAGGTAAATCCCCAGACTAGTGAGACCCTAGGTAGGTGAGGCCCTGGGAAAATGAGGTCCCGGCAGCCCAGGCCCCACACCGGCCTCAGTGGAACCAAGCTGCTATGCTGCGCACC